>NC_083767.1:43878025-44013025 GCF_963514075.1 Conger conger
TTATTTTCAATTATAGCAATTACTATTATAATTATAATTGTTATTAGTTGTTGTTATTAAGATGCAACTTTAAGAAGAGTTTTGCTTCTTCTGAAGAAAGGATGTGCAAATGAGTGGCCTAGTTGTGCAGTTTTTATCTGATAAACAACACAGAACCGCATTCTGATGAGAAATAACATGGATAGCTCTCAAGGTTTGCCGATCTCAGCTGGGTACTGAGGACAATGACGGTCCACAAAAGCAAACGTAACAACGTATCTCAACCATTAAAACTAACATAAAACATTCTTAAAACTGCAAACATATTTTACCAATAAGCTCTGATAAACAGTCAAACGCTCACATTGCAGAGTGCATACCTAACAGACTATGCAAAAAGAAGATACTCGAGAAACAATACTTATACAATTGCTTCCTACTTGAAGGCTACTTGTGCCTTATTCTGTTCAATTTACTACTTGACACATAACAGCAGGTCCTTTTCTGACAATTCTAAAAGACAAATCAACGAGTCTGGGATGAAAACGATGTAGATAGTGTGCCTCAAATGTGAACCACAAGAGCTTCCAACCACATTTTATTTTTCTAGAACTGATTCATATTCCCTGCCAGAGAGTCGACACAATCGTGCAACATCTTTTGAAACGCGTCCGTGTCCACAGCTTTGCTGACACATACTTGAAGTTACGTGAAGTTTCATTTGCAAGTGATGGTGTGGGCATTAGGCTGTCGAAAAAAAATCTGGCATCGCTAAACAATTGTCTGAACAATATCCTATAATGTGCCATTCCCTAAATTACTGTCTAGAGTGCTGTGGGTGCTACCGTGTTGTGTATGAAGCATTTTCATTTCTTGACAAATTATACACAATGTACAGGAGATCACACAAAAATCTAAGAGAACTGACAGTGTGTGCTGCAGAAGTGCAATAAGAGAGGACAAGATCGGCTGTGTGCTGAACATGAGAGTTGGCCAGTTCTTTTTGCACGGTGTCAGCTGTTTGGAGTATTTTGAGTCACTGTGGTCAGTTTAGACATGAAAAGATGAGAAAAGATCAACCTGGCTGGCTTCAAAGAAGTTCCTGTTAGATTTACCAGTCATGTATGACACACTAAATAAGTTTGATCTTGCACAAAATGCACAACATCAGTAATCTACGCGGACAAACCTATTCATCGTAACCAGTTCAATGTTGGACTGAGAGAATGACCCGGGACTTAGGTGAAAACACCATCTCAGAAGGCAGGATTGGCACAGTTGTGCTGGCAGACAATGCAAAAATCATTGTCTCTCACATGTCTAATCAACAGTCTGAGCAAAGGAATCGCGGTCAACAGTAATATTCCTGGCCCAGTCAGAATAAGTATTTAATTGCACAAGGGGCAATCCTGGAGCACATCAAGTGGCCTGCACAGAATATGCTACCTGGTTTCAGAAATACTGTGAGGGCAACCTGCTAAAGATTGAGCTGCCAATTATTAGTGCAACTAATGCATTCAGAACACTGGGCTGGCTGTACCTACAGTAATGAGCACAGGCCTTGACAAAATTGCACTGAAGTCATTCCATACAGCACTACAGAGTGCAAAAGGGGATTAAGTCACATAAACCTTATAATTACCCTGGACCCCGAAGTTATTGATTGTTTGGGCATTGGCCTTGATGCCCATCAAAGTATCCTGCAAGGATCCCTCAAAGAGGCCTACTGTAGAAAGTAGATATTCTCACATTTTGGTTTTATTGAGGCAAGGCCACCTGCTGTGCGCACTGCATGTAGCAGCTACAGGTGTCCTGGCTATCTGTGATAGTTTTATTTGGGATGATTTGTATAGTTATGAAGCATTGCAGCACACATTACAGTATATCATTAATGATTTAAAAATGTATTCCCATTATTATTGCACTGATACTTATTTCATATACATTGATACTGTATCCCAGACAGAAATATTTTTTCAGATAATTTCCAGTTATTTCTTTTCCATCACTCTAACTCCAAGTAACTCAGATGGGTCTATGGGCCCACTTTTTTTTTTCTTTCTTCAAGTTCAAAGTTTTATTCCCAAAAAAAAGGGGGTTGGGGAAAACAAAATATAAAAAGTCTATTCAAAGCACAACAAAGGGCCACTGAGACACTGCTGCAATGTGAATATAAATGTTTCTCGAGTTGCGCTCCCACACAGCCGGACACAAAGACGAGCGGGTCAGTACATCCTCAGCCACACAGATAACGAGGGAGCTCTTTCAGCACCGGGGTTAGCCGAAATGCTCCGCTGGAGAAACGTACGATATGCATCTAACCTCGGAGAGAGTCTTTTGACTCGGCCCCGTCCGATTCTCCCACCTGAGTGACAGGGGGAAGGGGTTAGGGAGCGCACAGATGGTGTAGCAGAGGCAACGGCAGCAGGTGCACTCAAAAAGCACCCAGACTAGAAACAGGCTTCAAAGTCGAAATGGCCCATGCAAAAATTGTCCAATGAGATTTAGGTCTAACTAAAAATGAAATGCCAAGCAGTTTTTCATTTTCTAAATAAAGAAATTAGTCAGCTGCGTTGTCAAGAAAATCACAAACACTGCTCTACTTTCTATATCACATTTATTTTGTGAACAATTTTATGTATTAAACGAGAGATAATTTTAGTTAAATTATATCCCCAAAAATCCTATATCTTAACACACTTAACACTAATCTTCCTCTGAATTAGCTACCCTGCAATGCTCATGCAGTTACAATTAGGAAATCACCCACAGTAAACAAAAAGTCAGCCTGCTCACAGGTAAAGTAGGTAATTAGTTAAAAGCTGGCTAAAATGTTACTTGCATGGCTTGCTAGCATTTGCCAGGTTTTCCAAATAAAATTAGCTAGCTAAGTCTCACATTTCAGCATTTCTAAATACAGTATGCTTGCTAGCTAACTATATTATTGAAATGTGCCGAGCCTGCTATGGTTAAAAGTAGTTACCAAAAACATTGAAAATACTGTACTGATCAGGGGAACATGTTGACCGCTTAAGAATCAAAAGGAAAACCAACTGAAGTTAACCAAATTCATAGGTATTCCCTCTGCGTCGAGGTATCAAAGTTAGGTAGTCAGAGACAAAATATTGTTTGTCCCAGGCATCAAAACAGTACGTCCCTTCATAAGTTTTCTATAGGACAGTCGATGTTACAACAAACAGGTTCAGAGCACTTTGCCCCAACTGGACATGCACTCTTTAGTGTTCATGCTTCATTCAGATTATAGTTCTCATGTATGGCAAGTGGAGTGAACAATTATGAGAATAGTGTCCTATAACCAGTGCTATTGTGCATTAAAACCAGGCTTATACTGCCAGCGTGATGAGCTAAATTGTGACATAGATAGATAGATAGATAGATAGACAGACAGAAAGAGATTTGCAGTCACATTTCCAACTTATATTGGCATGTGGTAAAACTGCCTATAGGGCATCCATGTAAATATTCAAAATACCTTTAGGAAAAATCTAATGCACTGTGTAGCTCTCTCTCTCTCTCTCTCTCTCTCTCTCTCTCTCTCTCTTTCTCTTTAGGCAGTGCCATCTCATCTGATGTAGGGCTAAGTAGGTCAACAGTGGCTTCCTGCCTGCAGTTGAAACAAATTGTACACCTGGCACTGCAAACATACAGTACTCAGGGAAAAGGAAGCCTTCCACGTACATTTGAACCAACGTCTTTAGCTTAATAACCTGCCAATCCTTCATGATAGTACACCTCATTGGAAACACATCTTTTCAGTCTATACCTTAGTCCTCCCTCCTGATTTACCCCCCCTCCCCCTTTCCGATATCTCTCTTGTATGCCCTATATTATTGAAAAAATCACTACTTGAACTTACGATGACTATTGTTTTTTGGTTAGAACTGCTCTTCGTGCATGTTTTGCTATTCATGGATTTGATGTTTTCAAGTTGTTGAAGAATTTATGCACTTCTAAATCGCTTCGGATTAAAAGTGTCTGCTAAATGACTAAAATGTAAAATAGTGTATGCAAAACAATGTTTCTTTTTCGACAGAAACCCCCATCTAATACTGTGCAATTTAAAACACATGTAATGCAAGCTAACCTTGTCTTGTTATTTTATTCTTTTCTTGGTGGCTGGAAAAAGGAAGAGTCGATTTATTTTTCTAATTTCATACTTGTTTAAAGTTCACAGACAAGACAGCATGGTGGTTTTAATCACACAAAGCCTTACGTCACTTTGAAAAGATAATTAAAATGCATTTCACAACTTGGTGCCATAAAGAAAATATTGAAATGTAAATTTAAACGTTTCCAGGGCTTACCTTTGAATTTATAATTAAAGAGAAGACAGCCGCATAATTTGTGTAAGTCGTTGTGCTAAACACTAAATGATACAAGTCGGTAATATGTATTTAAGCCCTGGCATCATAACAGAGCATAATGTGTGTAAGTGTGGGTCTTGCAAGCCATTATCTACATGCTGAATTTCATATCCTCTAGTAGAGCAGCCTGCAATAGGCCAGTCTGCACATCCACATAGGTTTCTGCACATTCTGAGAATATGACTCACAGCACTACGAAAATTGCGAACATTTGATTAAAAACCAATCCTGTTCACTCACAGGGTTTCACTTCATGTTCAAAACCATATTCGGAGAAAAAACAACATGTAGCTCTCTAAGTGCTGCCTGAAGATCAGTTGGCAGAAATATTGAACAGCTTTGCATGTTTTTAAATTTTTGTGTGTCACTGGACTCATCGGTGCGATGATTAAAACGGAAAGCGCTTTCTTCAGCCTCTTCGATAAAACACCACATGGTACGTACGTGTGGAGGAGGGAGAGCCAAGTTTGGTTCTCAGAAGAAAAGAGTGACAACCTCAAAAACACGCCACCCTTAAAGGGGCCTTCAAACAAAACAAAACCTCAGCCAGCTCAGTCACAGTCAACCTGAAAGAACTCCCGTGAAAAGATTCGAAGAATTTTCAGTTTTTCTAAATATTTTGTGATCTGACATTTCAAAGTCAGTCATATCTCTTGGCACAGATTAAAAAAAAAAACATATTAACAAAAAACAGAAAAATAATTATGGATTAAGATGCTGATAACATTGAAAAACGTGAAAATAAAAGCTTTGAAGAAAACTTGAAGCGTTATTTGTGGCCAAATTACAGTTTTGTAATCCACAAGGCGCTCTACTGAATGAATTTAAGTGAATTTGGTATTTAAGTGTTATTTGATTATAAAAATGGCATAATGATGTAATAGCAAGTTATAGCATAATTACAATTCAAACTGAAACTGAACCAATGGAAACTTTAAACTGTCATTCTGCTAACAACTGATTTTAAGGAATACATCTCCATACTATTCCCACAGAATCACAGAATGTGTTTAGCCCACTTGCCACTGATTTTAACCCACTTGTTTGGCTTTGCAAAAAGAAAATGAGTGGTAAAAGGGTAATGTGGATTATTTTGTAATTATTGAGCACACCATCACATACTCTATCATGCTCACTGAGTGGAAATTGTTCTGTAAACTCAGGAAGTAACTTTCATCCTCCTCTTTTTCAAGCAGGAAATGAATGTGGTTGATGGTTCCAAAAGTGCCGTTACATTTATCCGCTTGTATTCATGTTTGACATTATTAATATTAAATCCTGTCCTGAAATATTGCCTTTAAAATAATTTCTTAAAGCATTGATTAAATTGAAGCACTTGATGCACACATATTTCCTTGTTATAATACAGAATATTTAAACACCTGTTTTGACTTGTCAAGATGACGTGGCTAATAAGTATAAATAGACACGAGAAATTTGGAAAATGCTCATGTGCATGTGCTCACACTCATACTCTCACACACACACACACACACACATACACATACACATACACACACACACGCGCGCGCGCGCGCGCACGCACACACACACAACAATTCAGATGATGGACATGTAAAAGTACAAACACTGGCAACAAAGAGGCACTTGTAGCCAACCGCAATCTTTTGTTTTTCCACTCCAGACTTTACTCTGGCACGAGTGGAGCGGCCATCAGCACTCGGGAAGCTGGCGAGCTGCTTCCTGTCTGCATGGCCCCATCACGGACATGCACATGCACACACAGAGTCAGTTACACCGCTTTTCCCACCACACGGTTACAGCAGGCCCAGAAGGTGCCCCAGGGGATGACTGCTCACTGCCCACACCGGGCGTTTCTGCCTGGGTGTGGTTTCATCGTGGCTGGGAGTCTGCCTGGGTCAGCCAGGCCCCTGTGGTCACACCTAGCTCTTCACGCTGCGTTGCACGTGAATTACCGAGACGCCTGTAACACGCACAGGCTGTATGAAAAATATGATGCACAGAGATAAAATCGTGTACCTTATCGGCATAGGGTCAGTCTGCTGAAGCAGCCATTGCTCTTTAACAGTTATACCACATTACAGTTCACATAATGAGTCACTAACATTCAAAACCATTACACTACCCATGCAGCTATTCTGGCCCATGTTTGTCTACCACACAGGGGCTGCATCTGCAAATGTAAACATGTACAGGTAACACAGGGAGTCAAAAATGCAACCTGTCAGAAAAATGTTCTCCAGCTTAACTAAAATGATATGTGTGGGTTATTTAATTCATGAATACAACAAATTACATGCCCAATTGTAAGCACAAAGCCATGTACCCAAATAGACCTCATCTCTGTAAACTTTAGCAGTAAATGTTATGTCTAATTCTGCTTTTGTTTTCAAGTAGCCATGATTGACCTAGACTTAAACTGAAAATATTTAGTCATTAGGCAGAAAGGTTGTCAAAATAAATAAAACAAGAAATCGAGCTAACAGCACGGTCCCCTGTGGGAAACTACTTTCTCTTGTTATTTAGGGAGGCATTAAACGCAGTGTAGGTGAAGGTGGGGGCGTGTATACACTTCCTGTCCCATTTCCACTGTGCCCACCACCTACATTACCACTTTCATCTAAACTTTCACAATTATTCAGCTCAGGTTAACACTGATTTCACACAGGCCCTGGAGGGGACCAGGGGCAAATTAAGTGAAGTTTAAACCTTGAATTGTGCTGAGAATGGAAAAATACTGAGCTTCTATGAGGGCAGATTCACGTGATTCATAGATTACTTAGCGTCACAGGCTAAATAATTATGATAGAGATTGATGTCAGAGTAATGTCATGTTTAAAACCATAGTCAATGTTTCCATTTCCTACTGCAAACCATGGTTTTTTGTTTTGTTTGTTTTTTTCGAGGAGGAAAAAATGAACAGGGTCAAGGGCTCTGTTTTGTTTTCAGGTTAGACGGCTCACATTTTATCATTGAAAGACTGATCCTGCAGTCTAACTGCCACCAACCTTTATTAAAAAATATATTTCTGTGTTAAAATGAACTTGATATTGTGGTGACTTAATCCAAATCCTAAGTAATGTGGCATCGGTTGTGCGTGTGAGTGTGCATATTTCATGTATACATGTACTGTATACAGAAGTATGCAGAAACCCATGTGATATGGAAACACCTATTTGATAGAAGAACTGTAATATACAAATTGCATTGGTCTTTCAAATTTCATTGTTTCTTTTGGGGGGTTTTTTCTCTAAAATAGTTGAATTCATTTTGACAGTGCAGCCTTTCCCATCCATAGTCCCGGGATCAGAGAACACGCCACAGTCATCCCCAAGGGGAAGGATCTCGAGCATGCAGCCAGCAAGCGCCCAGTTCCCAGAATGCACTAGCCGCTCTGCCCCAGCTCCTCTGCAGAGTGACAGGCCTTCTGGAGCCAGCGAAGGGTTTAGCTCCTCGACACACACACAGACACGCAAGCTTATGGAGTCTCTCCTCTGCATCACACAAAGACTGTATCCACTGGTTAGACACAGGTATGATACCCAACTCAGTCAGTACGCTTATGTAGGACTAGTACTGCTGTACAAAAATCTGTATATTCATGGATTTGCTTACTCACTGCTGCTTTACTTCACTGGACAAAAATATTGTGAGCATGAAGATCAAGCCAGCACAACAATTGGCAGGTTAAAAAAGAGAAGTCTGTTTCTGCATGCAGTGGCCCTACAACCACTACAAATTCCTGCAAGGGAAAAGCAGGCTTCCCTTAAAAATGCATACTGTGCAAGCTTTGGTTATCCAGTACAGTGAATTAATACACTGCTATGGGTTCAGATGTAAATGATCATCAAGCTCAATTTTTATAAGTTTCATAAGTTCTTCCTGTGATAATTCTCATATGAGCAAAGATTTTTAATAGACATAAAACATTCCATCTCTTAATTGAATTATTTTCACCAATTATTATTTTTTATCATTATTTCTAATACACACTAATAATACAGAAGTTCTTCAATCTTTGATCTTCAATAATTGGTCAAAATCAGTGATGAGGGCTGATGAAAACGAAAACAAATCTTTGTAAAACATTCAGCCTCAAAATCACTACTGGAAAACAAACAACAGTATATAATCCAGGGCGTCAACAGAATCTAGTTGCATGTTACTCTAATGTCCCTCATCACAAATCTACACAAACCATTTGCTCATTAAGAATTTCTGGCCATCATTTTGAACTGTACCCTCTCCCATAATATAATATACTATATTATGGAATTATTATTACAGATTCTTCTGTCCACGGCAGGATATTGGACTCTTGCGCAAATCATGCGAGAATTACCACACATAATTATAGTGCAATTATGAGGCAGATAAAAATCAATATTATTCAGAAATGTTGGAATGAGAGAAATCCGAGGACGGATTAAGGTCTCAGTGGGGCCTGGCGACATCTAAATGAAACAATGGCGGTAAAATGTCCTGAAATGGAGGCCTTTCATGAATTCATTAGAAGGAAGAATTCCATCTGTAATTATAAAGTTCAGAGATCTGCATGACCTTCAGTGAGCATATGATCTTGGAAACTTTGATACGTGCCGTGTTATACATTTGCTTTTAAAAATTATATTAGGCCACAGTCTGAAAAATGGCAACAGTCAAACAGTGGGATGCATTCACTGTTTTGCTTTTCATTCACCTTTGATAAATTACTCATGTCATGCAGTAACTATATAACAGAAACAGGGAGATGCCATTTCACTAATCTGGAATCAAACACTGCCTGTGCTAAAACAGAAACCTTCAGGTGCCAAGTGTTTCCACACAGAAGAGTAATGTTACTAATGTGTGGCCAGACCCCTCCCTCTTCTACCTACAGTTGTGGCAGTTATATTTGAAAACCCAACAGGCCTCAGCAAAACCTCCTCTTTCTCACAAATATAGTCACATGCATATACATTCTCTCACTCTCCCACACTACAGATCCACACAAATGGACACGACAGGCAGACTGCCAGACAGACACACTTTCTCACACACACACACGCACACGCACTCGCTCACACACTTTCTCTCACACAGGTGGGTGGATGTTGCTACGGTAAGGGTAAAAGGACAGTGAGTGTGAAATGGAGTTCTAAGAAGAGGGAGAGGAGGCAGTGAGCACAGCAAAATGTTCAGTGTTAAATCCTCGAGTAAAATTTACACTCATAGAGTGCTTTATAACCAGTAGGGAGTCGTATATTCAGCTCTACTGAGTTTAATTAACATTGAAGAGGTGACATCAAGTGGGAAAGCTGTGGACTGTAACACCAGTGATGTAAAATGAAACCCTTTCAAACCCATGCCCCTGAAAAGCACTGTGCGGGTTAAATTGCAGCCAAAGACACAGAGTTTTAAGTTAGTTTCTTTGTTTAGTTTTCGTTGCTCTTTTAATTTTATGTAGTGGCAGTAATTGTTGAAGACAGAACAGCATTGTTTGTCAATGTGCACCTTTATGGATATTAGTGTGTGAGTGATCCTTATGGTGTATGTTAATCTCATATTCATAGATGAATGAGGAAAGTAAAGAGAGAGCAAAACAAGATTTTGATCACACATCCAGTCTTGGCCACTAGGGGAGCACTAGCAGAGTAAGCCTTCCGTTTTCTCACGAGTATGCACTGAACAACAGATGGTGATTTTTATACATATGAAAACTGCACACACAATGCATGTCAATATGAATGGTCACAGGAGAGAAAAGCAGATTGCTTGAGCCTCACTGCCTTCTGTCTCGCCTTCAGCATATTTAGCTCAACAAACAATCAAATTGCGACTACGAAACATGACCTTACTTGCCTTAATATGGTTTAAAGAAATATATTCCAGTTATAGCAGTTTCTGTGGTAAAATGTGGAAAATTACAGTTAAAAGTGACAGGCTGATGTGATTCAATTGCACTTTCTGTTAGCTGAATATTATTGAAATGTAAAATACTGTACAATAAGCATTTGTGGTTTCCAGCCCTTCCTGCAAGCCAAGGCCGAGGACTGACCAGAGTGTGTGGTGAAATAATACTCAAACCCTATGAAAAATTGTATACATGAGAAGTATCTGCACTAAAATATGTCTGCCCTGAGCTGCACTGAAAGTGCAAGGCAGAGGAAATTAATGGAATGGATAATGGAATGACGATAATGTTACTGATGTTAACCCTGCGACTGAGTTAAAAAGGCAATCTGACCAAGGTGCTGAAAAAGTACACTGACTGGTTAATGGGGATACTATTTTCCTGCTAGGGATGGGAACACCAGTTTAGCTAGCACAGTTTTCTCACCTGGAATCCAGACACCCTGAGCAAGAGGTCCTTTCAATTATCACACTTCCCCAGACATTAATCAACATCAATTTCCAGCAATTATGCACAGACGATGATTGACAATACCGCTCCCACAATTAGATTACATCTGATCATTGTCAGTTATTTAACAGTCTCCTCTGTCGTTCCTCAGCAGTCCTTAGTGTAAACCTATCCATCAGAAGAGACACGTCTTTCTACATCAAGAGTTAGTTGGAACAGTCAAGTACTGTATTGTTTTGCCTCCTTGGAAAACATTTTTGAGCTCCATTGCAGAACTCACTGCAGAGTGTCAGTGAAGTGTCTTCTTTGTTTGCCAAAAATAATCAGACAGTTTGAAAGTTCAGTACTTTTCAAATGCTGTGATCAAGTCCAGCAGCAGTGTTGTGCTGTTGTGTGGTCAAGCCTGAACCTTGCTCTAATGTGTTTTTTTCTACCTTTAGGAAATTGCCCAAATGCTACATTTTGGATGATGTCATTCCGCCGCACAATTATGCTTAGTTCACTGATAGAGCATTCCACTCTGCTGTCTGTACATTTTTTGTCTGTGAATGCTAATCAATTATAGTTTTTTTGTGCCTGTTTGAATTGGTTGAAGAAATGACTCTGATAATTTGCAGTGTACTAGGGGGGGGGGGGGGGGGGGCACTGTCATTCAAATACTTTGTGATTGAGTCCTTCCTCTCACCCAACATATAATGTCCAATTGCTTTTATCACCAAAGCCTTGCCGTCACAACTTACTGCCCTATGAACAACTGCTTTCATCCAGGAAGGAGACACTAAGCTCAATAATTGTTCTACTAGGTGATATTGAGGGTAAATAAATGTAGCCTGTGGCTGGAACATACTGGTAAATGTCTTGTCTTCCCAACAGAGGTTGCCACTGCCAAGCTTAGGCCAGATTTCATACACTATTCCAACTCCCTGCCCTTTGTCTACATCATAGAGCGCACAGTTCCACGGGAAGACTCACTGGAAGAGCCAAAACAAACATAAGACATAGTGATATTCTGAGAGAGCTGCTGAAGCTCCTCGTTGGCAGCTGGAAAGTGAAGATCTGTCCAGTGGAAGAGGGCTGCCAGGGATTAGTAGCCAAATCTACCACCAGTCTGCTGGAAGAACTAGCGACCCAGTAGACTCTGTGCCAGACCATCAAAGCAGCATCAGAGGCAGTGAAAAGATGGAGCCAGAGGCTTTGGCTGAAAAGGAAGAACCCCTGCTGGGCTCCAAAGTGACCATTACTGAAGTAAGGAATACAAGTGGGAGTTGTTGCCAACCTTCAGCCATTCTCAACATTGTGGCAAGTCTCAAGTGAATATCTGCCACCAAACAGCACAAGGGACTGTAGTCTTGGGTAGGTCATGGTGGGTGACGCTCACAGTTGATGACTAATCAGCAGTCAGGTGATTGCAACAATGCAATGCCTACAGTGATCCCACAGGGATTGAGAAGGTAATGCAAGTTGAAATCAATTTGGATCACATTGCCCAAGATAAACAAATTTCCCAAATTTTTAAATCAAGAGAGAAGCAGATGGAAGATTAGATCTCTCCTGAAAAACGAGAGAGTGTGGTGACTTTCTGTGGGCACCAGTGACACAGATCCATGCGGAGTGCTAACCAAACTCAACATCTGCGCTTAATCGCTATACGTGTTTTGTCCAAGTGGGCCGGCTATTTTTGACTGAGGGCCATTAACATCATGTGGGGGAAATTGCTTTCCAAACATTACATGGGAGAACCCGGTTTATTTTACATTTTCAATTTAGGATTGTTGAGATAAACCCCGAAACTATTTGACTTCTCTATAACAAGAGACATCTGAATCTCTGTAGTTTCACCACCATATTTTTGCTCAGGTTAACAGGCATATAACAAAATGCTACTTCATAGGTTTGATCTCTTACTAAAGGCTCTTATGGTTCCAACTTAATAATGCTTGTGTGTGTGTGTGTGTGTGTGTGTGTCTGATTTTACATATGTGTTTGTGTGAGCATGATCACGTGTGTGCATTTTCCAATCATGTCTCAAATTTCCAAACATTGTTTCTATTTATACTTACTAGCCACGTGATTTTGACAAGTCAAAACAGGTGTTTAAATATCCGGAAAAAAATATTTTAATGTGAGAAAAGGTCCAGTCTTAAAGGGTTAATTTTTACAATGCTCACCTGTACAGCACAAGTAGTCTCACCTGAAAGCAAAACAACAAGCAGCAAATGTACTGTAAAGCACCTTCAGCAGCGATTGTGATCTGATTCATATTCAGTCGTCAGAAAGATGAATGAATAAGAGGAGATGGAATGAGGAATATGGCTGGATTTTAATAAATCCTGCATCTCAGCCCGCTAAGGCATTCAGGCTCAGTTTGACAACTGCATTTATTTAAAGACAGTTTGATAAATTCATTTGTTTTTATCTGTGAATAATACATTTTACAGTTGAATTGGTCCTGGCTGGAAAAAATGGAAATCATCACGCTTGGGGAAAAAAACGTCATTTTGCCATAAAATGGAAGAAAAGTAGGCATCACTTCTCCAGGACTAAACTTCTTGATACAGAACTAAAGGGAAAAACAACACTGGACCTCTTTGCTCCACAGAATACAGAAATGAGCCATGCCCAATCTATTCTTTTGGACCTTCTAAATTTGTGAACATGAATCTAAATCAAATGATTTGAGGTTTTCAATATTAAGTCGTAGTTCCAAGCAGCTGGTAGTGATGTGTGGTACTGTAATATGATTATTTAGAAGTGCTATGCAGTCCACCACCATCTCTTTCACTGGCATTCATGGTTTTAACTGTGTCAAGCACGATATAAGCACTAAAGATATAGACATTTGAGTAGCTATACTGTATGCATTTGTGTGTGCACGCACACATACGTGTATGTTTAAGGAATGGCAAATCTGATATGAAGCCACAGGTCAGGCACACAAGCCTCTCGTTCTGTCAGCAGAGAGGTATCAAGTAGAACATCTGACTGAGGAGACAGAGCTGGAACCACACGCAGGACAGAATCTACGAATACTGACCTTACCTGTCAACTAATACATATACATGCACCTAAGGTCGCAAGTGCACACTATGCACGGACCGAATGCTGTCCTTTTATTTTAACAAACAAACACACACATACTTGCAGAGTGCGTATAAACACAGATACGGCACAGATAATCAACCAGTACACTGTGGGGGAAGCACGGTCATAAAAATCTACATGCAAGATTGTCTTGATAAACAGAAGACGCAGAATTTTCCTATTTTTTTTATTAAACCAAGTCAGGCCACAATTTATTTATTTATTCCCATTCATCCAAGAGGCAATGTTTATTTTAAAGTTTGCAAAAAGGGAGGAAGTTAGAAAAAGAAGTAAAATTACAGCCAAAACATTATGAATATCTAGCCACATTCCCTGGTAACGCGGCACAGGGTGACATTGTCCTCGAAACACAGAAATAAACTCATCTTTCTCAGATGGAGTACCGCTTATTTCCCCTAAATTGCACTGCAAAATGGTCTCATTCCTGGTGCAGTAATGCTTGAGAGAGGGAATTCAGGTTTTGGATACGTAATGTTTATAAAGGTGTTTATTTTACATAATTTAATATAGATGCCATGCTCATAATATACCGTCCACATTCCAGTACACACAGGTAAACTCAAAGAAATGCTAGCTTTCATTGTCAAAACATTTCCCCAAATGTTAAACATGGTTACTTCTTTCTACAGTATGATTGGCAATTTATTTTTTTTGCAAAATGCCACAATTTTATGACCAACAGTACCGAAATAACACCATTCATATGTTTGTAACTCAAGGCAGAAGTAATAGGTTTCCTTTTTGTTTACTGACCATGATGTGATTCACTATGATGCGCAGCCACCAGATAAAGCCATTCTATTTTTTTGATAGCTTGACTGGCCGCAATATCAGCCTTTTTTGGCTGACCTTAAATGTATATAGATTGTGCTCTATTTCTTAATTTATTATCTATTTCTCCGATTTTGCTTTACAAAAAATGGTTGGCGAAAACTGATCAAATTAAAATCTGTATCTATCCCAAACTGGAATGTCCACGCATTGGGCCTCATTTTTCAATGTGCACATTTATGTGTGATCCAACGGATTTATCAAACACGCATAGACAAAGCTTTTTTCCATATGCATGTTTGTATGTTGATAAATACAAACTAATCATACATCGAAAGCGCGTTCACAAAATTTACGATTAGCATAAATTGATGCCCCTAAAATACCATACAAGACCACTTGTAAGACCAGTCGTGAAGTGCGTTCAGATCCAACTAAAAAACTGACAGCCAAAAACTTTGATCAATCCCATATTATTTGTTTGAATATATTTCCGAAGGATTTAGGGTCAATTTCATTTGGCTCACGTTTGATAAATGAGGCCCACTGTGTTAGTGCATATCATTGCATCTTTCTCTGTTCATTAGGGTGAATGGAAATCTATGATGTCTAGCCTTTTTATTTGAACAACACTGGTCTAGAGATAGATAGATTGTTCCATTTATATAGCTTTTCTCAAATTTAAAGCACTGTACAGTGACAAGGGGGCAACTCGCCACAACCTCCACCAATGCATAGCACCTAACTGGATGATGCCTGGGTGATAAACGGCAGCCATTTTGTGCCACAACGCTCACCACACACATCAGCTGAGGAGGAGAGGGAGAGGACAGATAGTCAGGAGGGCCAAGATTTCCAAGGCACTGAGCATTAGGAGGACACTTTGCGTTTATGAACTTCTGTAGTCAGAAGGTGGCCGCTAGTGTGCTACGACCTCGAGATCCCGCCAACTGGAGTCTGTCCTTCCCTCTCAGCGCAGAGTTATGGCCGATTATGTGTTGTGCCGCGAGGCAGCTGGCCACTGCTGGCACTGCTGTTTGTGTGCACTCAATGCCAGACTGTGGGGCCTAGCCAGAGTGCCTCAACAGGGTGAGGTGCTACGCAGCTGTTTTGCTGTATTTCGTGTCGTTATACACTTGGATCTTTGCATGGGAAAAGGTGAAGCTGCAGTCAAAATTGCTTGTGACAATTTTTTTATTGTCACAAGATTAAGCCTGGTCAGGAATTTAAATTGTTTATTTCAAAAAACAAACTTGCTAATTCCCCTCTCTGAGCTTCAAATACACATTTATAACTTCAGTGACAGAGCCTTCACGCAGTTCTTCATCCTTTGATTGCCTGATAAGATTTCTGTTTAAAAAAGGGGAGGATATATTCATTTCAGAGAGGCACTCACGTGGACTGGTGCTCCTTATCAGCCAGATCACACAGAGCAATCTGCCGGTTATCTTACCTTCACACGGACAGACAGTAATAGATGATAAAAAAGGCCTAAACATTTCATGTCATTTTCTACTGACACAACTGCATGCTAGAATGCAGCCTAGCCAGACATTCAACTGCAAAAAACAATGCAGTTCTATCCCTGTGAAGCCCACAGAATGTATTCTTGCTATTCTGTAAGGTATACCACATCTGAGAATATAGTGATGATAATTTAATGTATATGAAAAAATTTAATTAATTTAGTTTTGTAATTTAGTTAGTGTACAACATATTCACTAGCTCCGTGTAACAATATATTTCTTGGTTTCTTTTAATTTGCTGCTTTGTGAAACTCTGGCCAATTCTGGAGGGACAAAGACAACACAGGGCAATGGTTCAAGTGTGAGTGAGAGCATGACCCAATAGCCCTCTAGTTCATCCCATTTTAATGCAATCTCAGTGGCCTCCCGGACACCTGTGTGACCTTTTCCAAACACCTTTGACCTTACCTCTCTTATTCGGCCGGTCGCAGGTCCGTGATCCGGCTGAGCCTTTTATCACCCTCCCACACCACCGCGCTCACAATCACAAGTATTGCGTTAATTATCTAACCCCATTCCCTCTCCTCGCAATATCGGCATGAATAATCTTCGCGCCGCCATTATCTGCATTTCAGGCGAGAGCTCGCGCTTTCCCGAGGAGGGCGGAGGAGACGGAAGACAACAGGGAACGCGTCCCCGCGTTTAGAGGCAGGCGTAGCAACCGGCGTTTTAGATTGCGTGGTCTTTTGACCTGTGTCACAATCGGGCTGGCCCCTGCCGAGGTGCGGGGTATAATTACCTTGTTTCACACCTCTTATCTGCCATCGACTTTGCATCCGTCCCTTTAGGCGCACGCCGACGACTCTTTAGCGTAATATAGTTGTGGCCCCTGTCAAAGTCGCTTTGACCTTCTGCCTCCGCCCCACGCCATTGTGCCAACGCAAAAACCAATTAATGACTTATCCGTCCATCTCAATGTCAAGTCTTTTTCGGAGGTGTACTACAATGTCTGTTTCTGCGACACGGAGTTAATTAACTCACACAACCCGTCTTGGGCCCATTATTATTTGAATTCTACTTTTATTCAGAATGCATAATGGTGGCCACGATTGACTGGAGGAGCCTGCTCTTCCCCCCCGAAGTTCCGACAGTTACAATGTACAGCGCGCCATTTCGAAAAAGGATGACGGGCTTTAATGAACAGGGTTTTTCAAAGGAGTCTCAACAGAGGACAGATAATTCTTTAAGCTGTTAAGAGCAGAAGGGATGACCAACGTCTTTAGGCCAGGATGGCAGGAAATTAAAGTTTTCTCGCTGTTATAACTATCCCCTCACTGTGGACATGCAGCACTTTATGAAAGCAGAAAAGAGCATTTAACAGGAAATAGACGGAGCCTGTTCAATATGTGGGTTGTGTAAGTCGTCAATGTTTTGGAAGATACATATTTAAAATTTTAAATACAATTAAATAGAATTGTTTTAGTGTGGAAAAAAAGAACAATGATGCTGTATAGACCCTAAGGACACTTACACGTTATATAAAAATTCTATTTTCAGGATACAAGAAAAAAATTGAGATTACAGGCTATTGTACAATAATTGAAAGAGCTTACAGTCTGACATTTGGTCTGAAAAACATCTGAACCTCTTCAACACGTCTGCATGTTTTTCTGCATTTAGTTGCTGGCACATGATTTGGCTGCTTAAATACTTCATCAACAAGCTGGTGTACAGGTCTACCTAATAAAGTGCTCACTGAGTGTATATCAAAGTTAAGGAAAGATACTTTTGAACAACAGACTGCAGCGAATACTGAGCCATATCGTGCTACTGCATGTCCTACAGTGCTGACATCAAGTGCAGTTTCACCTTTCTTTTATCACTGAAAGCTCTGACCTTGAATTCTACTGTAGCCGGGCAGAGAAGGGCCTGCTTATGATAGCTGTGAGGTCACAGGTCAAAAGTGAAAAAACACATATCGATGATATATCTTTGAACCTGCCCTACATTTTGAATTGCAAAAAGAGCACTATTAATTCCCAGAGCAAGTCATGCTGTTTGTCCTTAAAAGGCAAATCTGATATCTATCTGCAATTTTATTTCTATTAATTAAAAGTCAGTAACAAAAACTTGTAGAGTAGAATTCATTATTAAAATAAGCCAAATTGTCTAATATATAAAATTAGAAATACAATATTTATTGGGCATTATATTTTCTGTACTTCAAGTAATAAATGACAAGACTGTAGTGATATCTTTCCAATTTTCCAGAATGTAATTCACTGCTCTGAATATAGACAGTAATTAATTTGTGTTTGATAATGTATACAGTTTCACGCCATGTCTTAAGAGTATATTCCTTTTTTAAACTTTCCAAGTTTAATTAAGTGAAAACTGCCAGTTTAATCATTGGTCATGAATTGTGAGTATTTTCAAAATGTCAAGTGTGTCTGTTTTACATCTTTCATTTCAGCACAGAAGCTATTCAATGGCAGGGGCAATCGCTAGAGGCCGTATCCATTTCATTTAATTTTTCATTGACCTAAAATACTAATAGACCAAGCTAAAACATTTGTGAAAAAAATGATCACTGCTACTTGTTTAGGAAATCTTACTGCATAGTGTTTTTTTAATTTTTTATTACCATAGTTTTTCTGGCTGGAAAGCACATACTACAGAATATCTACCCAAAATTTGAGAAAGCGTCTCCTACCTTTGTTTAACTGCCTTTCTCAATGCAGAGAGCTAAAAAGCCATGACTTTAAATTCAGCCACTCTTCCTGTTTTGAGCTAAGGTCCGTCACTTTAGCTCTCATGCGTCGAGCTAGTATCAAAAGAATAATCTAGTGTTTATCTGATGATTTTTCACTTAGGCAGCATTTTAAAATACAGGACACCAGGCAAAAGTGCAGACATTATCAGTGTAGAAACACCAAACAAACAGCGTGTCAGGTATGCTACTATCCCCCAGCCTTAAAAGGCGATCAGAAAGCGTATGATTAGCTCTTCATAATTATCAAACATGAGGTTTACTTCAGTCAACTGACCTTCTATTTGATAAAGTTCATCATGTGAAAATACAAAGCACAAATACAAACAACATAGAGCAAATATGTTGAAACACTGAGAGTGAGACCGGACCTGTTTTTATCTGTATTTCAGTTTTAAACCACTGAACAGAAAATCACATTTCACATGATTTACGTGATGTAAAAACTATAGGGCCTAAAGCAAAGGGCTGTAAATGAGAGTTTCTCTATCAATGCTGGCTTGACTCAATGGGAACTGAATCTCCAAAATCAAATTCATTTGAAAAGTAAGGTAACTTTTTCTTCTTTTGTTCAGATTACCCCCTCCCTGCACAGCAGATAAAGGATTATGGGGGTTGTTCAAAACATCCAGAGGCACGGGGTGTGAGCCCCGGAAATCATTTCATCAGCGGTCTTAGTCGAGCCAAACGATTAGAGAAACTCAACCGGGCCCTGATGATCTCACAGGCCCTGTTATTTTATCATTTCTTTTCTTTTTTTCTCCAAGATCCTCAAAAAATTACGCATCCTCAACTCTCAGAAGCAATTTGGAGATGAATGGAAGCGGCAGTGTTGGGCGATAATTACCCGCCAAACGAGGAGGGCCGGGCGGGAATGGCCGCGGAAACGATGTCCTCCTGTTTAAGAGCCGATTGAAAGCCGCAGATAAAAGTGAATTAGTTCCACTGATTGACAGGTTTTCCCTCCTTTTTTCTCTCCCCCACATTTGGCCCTCAAGTTCTGTGCTTTGATAAAACCTGTCTCTTCTTCATTTAGTACGAAGGGGAACACTAACTCATGGTTGCCATGATGTTTGCTCCAGTCACCTAACACAACAAATTATTCAGAAAAGTTGCCATTCCTATTTTTCCCCACAAAGCATACAACTCTCTGTTTTGTTTCACACTGCTGAACATCATTCAAACAGTCCTTGATTGAATAATTAGTCTTGTGACTGTACAGACAGCCAATGAGAACTGAACTCAGAGTGACAGCAGGGACACTCAGGCTAAGAGCCCAGATGGTCACATGTTTTTTTTTTTATAGGTAAGCCAATCAAAAGGCATCAGAGGACTTTGTACACTAGAACTGATTTAAACTTCATAATGTGTGAAACAGTGTGAAGCATTGAATTATGTGTAGGTCTCTACATCGAAGGACTAGCCACACACATGCACACACACACGTACACACTACCTGAAAAGAACACAGTGTCTGCTCCTCTTTGTGTTGCCTGGGGTTGTGCAGGGCGTGCCCCCACCCACCCGATGCTGAACCAGGATCTGACAGATGCACCCCCTCACCCCTGTGCTCAGAGCCACACCTGGCCGGGAGCGAGAGTTCCTGACGACCGTAAATCAAACGTGTGCGGTCGAGGGAGTGGGAGGCCTCTCCCGGCTCCGCATGTCACTGGTCTGACTGATTAACGTCAGCCTTTAACGAGCACCTTTATAGCACTTAGCACACAGACACAATAATTACCACTGCCGTACACGTATCATCTGCTGATTACATCCCAGATAGTCATTACGGGAGAAATAAAAACACTTTCACGTAAGTATGAGGTCGCTCAAGGCAATCTTAAGGTGTTTGTGTTTTATTAAGCCTTATTTTAAGACTGAATTTCAATGTCCAGGTGCTCCACTGAACAAATAGAACCTTACCTGCATGGTTATTGTTGTTCTAAGACATACCAAGCTAAAAAGGAATAGCAATTCAAAAATGGTAATATTTTTTATTAAATCCTCAAAAGAAGAAAACCTGGCAACCTCATAAGAAATCCCATACTTGGCACATTGTGGAAACAGAGTTCTTAAAGCTAACCTCCATATAATTGCTTAACCTATCAATCAAAATACTTGAATTTGTTATTTGAGTTTTTTTGTGAACTTACTGCAGTAACATGTTTTGCATATAGAATACATGTTACAGCTAGAAAAAAAAAAAGAAAAAAATAAGTGAAATCATAGTGTGATATACAGAGTAATGTGAAATGATAAGGAAGACAGATCCATAATGGTTGCACCATTATAAAATGTATAATTCTTCACAGCTGACAAACTATTTATTTAATTGGTTCACTACAGAGTGCACAATTGTTTACCCAGAGCACTCAATTTTTGTTTCCAGAGGAGAGATAGCAAGCCAAAAACCTGAGGTATTAATTATCAACTGATTAGCGTCAGCTCTGAAGAATGTTGTATCATTTAATTGAAAAACAGAATGCTGTATTCCTCTAACTTCTAATTACAAAAACACAAATCTTATCGTTTCTTAGTGGTGCATGCAAACAAAAACACAAACAAAGCGCTGCTGCCACACTCTCCTAAGTGGATTGTGAGCGAACAGATCTTCTCCTTCAAGTTTATCACGGATTACATTTGCAGATATTACCTCACTATCAATGGCAAACATTCTTATACTACAGTCAACAAAGCAGCAATTAATAATCTGATAACCTATCGAAAGTGAGATGGAGTTTGTTGTTGTTATTGAGATGATCAGACAGGGCTATGACAGCATTACAGAGACTGCCTCAGAGATACTCCACCCTCTAATTGCAAACTGAAAATCCATCATGCATCAGGCCCAGCCCAGAGGAACACCGCACTCTCAAAAGTGGAAAAAATAACCTTCTGATTCCATGTTTAATTTTATGGCCTGTTTTGTTGTATAGACAGCAATGTGCAGCAGTGCGTGGGTTTAAAAAAAATATATATATTTTTCAAACGGTGATTAAAATGTCTAATTTCTGGAATGCGACCACATATTTACTATATTTAATATTCAGGTATTATGTTTTCCGCTCTCCCTAGTCGTCATCTTTGGAATGCCTAAAGCCTGCTCAAGATCACACGGTGAAACCTTTCACCAGATTTCCACAACACAAATCTCAGAGCACACTGCTGATATCGCTGTGTGGCTGCTCTCGCTCATGGCCAGCAGGAAAAGTGCAAAATGGCAGTTATGTGCTGTGTCCTGACGTCAGTGAGCCACAGCACCCCAGGCTGGGCTGGGTAAGTGCTGGGTGATGATGGACGCCCAGCCTACTGCTCTCCTCCAGAGCTGCTGTGTTGTTTTCTGAATACCCCTCATAATGTAGTGAGATAGGCAGGCAATTAGTCAGGCAGATATGCAAACAGACTAGTTCCTGATTAAGGACTTGTGCAGCAGTGACCCTGGATCAGTTTTGGGGACCTACACAATGTGAAGGAGTTGTAAGGATGAGAGTCCATCAGTGTAGCACAGTTAAAAAAAGGAAAGGACTGGAATGTTTAAAATTCTAGCCATTCTAAAGGACTCTCGAGACTGTTGAATATCATTTAACAGGCATATATTTTGTCTGGTTTTAAAATAAAAAGATATTATTTTTTTCTTACAACTGCGGCAGTTGATTAACTTCACTGCAACTTCATATTAAAACTCAAAATACACAATTAAAGAGGCATTGCCACTGGAATACAGCAGATGCATACATGAAATGTCTTTTCTAAAATGTCAAGCCAAATCCAATTTATCCTGTATCCCTTTTAAATTAATTGCTGCACACATCAGAGCGAGCTCCTCTGAAAGATCTCGGATATCAGTGTACATTTGGCAATATTACTGTACTATAACTTCACAATTTTTGTCAAACCGTAGGCTCTCATAGCCAACCATTTCATATTTTTCCAAAGCACTACACTGAAAACAGAATCCACACATAAAACAAAATACATTTAAAATGCTTAGCTGCAAACCACTTCCATAGGCCTCCAGATTAACCTGTCAAGCCGCTCCATACATACAGTACATAAAAACGTACATACACACGCTGTTTAGAGACATGCGTCAAAATCCAACAGTCCAATTTCTGATATCGCTCAAATTCAGTGCTTTGAAGAGTATCTGTATGAAAATGCATTTTGTCACATTCAGATTAACAATGATATACTATGTTTGATTTATGGGCTGTGTCTAGACAATGTTTTTTTCCTTTATTTTCCCCATAGAAAATGCTGAAATCTGAGTATATGGTAGGTAGGTTATTATTAATTGACTGTCACTCTCTTCTTGGTTCTGAAATTAAAAATGGTGTCATGTTCACGGATACTGTTCCACTTGATTTTTGGTAAACAGCTGTGAATCACCTCCGTGGCTGAGAAGGTTGACAAAAAAGGGACAATTCTCCCAAAAGCCCATTGCGATGAGAGCAAAACACAAAATAAATTGCACTTGACAATATGTTGCATTCATTTACTGCAGTGTCCATGGAAACAGTTAACGTGATGCATTGCACAGCTGTAATTCTGTGTTGGAACAGCAAACAGTATGGTATGCTTAATAACCGATGTCTGTTTACAAGCAGCTATGTTTCAATCCACTGACAACAGTAATGGTGCCAAACTTTTAACAAATGTCAGAATAAATGTCCACTTTTCTGAGCAGGAGATAATTCATTAGCACATTACATTTTCATTTCATGAATATTATGGCAAAAACTGCCTGGATCTTGAAGGTGAAAGATCATTTTTTATTGTTGTGGTTTTTGTCTTTGCCTAAATAGTGAATTAACGGAATTGGCAAAAGCTACTGGAACTGAAATATAAATGGGATTGGGATTGGTGAACTACATAATTCATAAATTCACTGGATGTGAAACTTCTGGACTGAAGCAGAAGGAATGAAGTGAATTTGGAGGAGATTTCTGAACTCAAAAAACATGAGTGACCTCAAAGCCTCTGAATGGTCAGAGAAAGCAAACAGTGCTGTCGTACTGATGAGCCTTGAGCCAGACTGCTGAAAAAGCAATGAATAGCTCTGGAGTCTGAGAATAGCACACACTCGCGCAAGCGCACACACATGCACAAACATGCGCACACACGCACAAACATGCACACAGACACACACACACACACACACAAACACACACAAACACAAATGCGCACACATACACACACACAAACACAAATTTGCACACACACACCCAGACATATATATCCACACACACATACAATTTGCACACACTCACATGCACATGCACACACACAAACACACATGCAAGTATGCAGACACACACACACATACAGTATGCATACATATATACACACACACACACACACACACACACTCACACACACACATATAGTATGCACACACTCACACACACACACACACACACACACACACACAGCAGGCACACTGGGCTGGGATGAGATGCCAGGTGGCAGAGGGGACTGTGCAGAGAGGAGAGGAGAGGAGAGGAGAGGAGAGAGAGAGGGCCCTGGACAGCGTTGAAAGAGAGATGCACAAACGGCCGCCTCAGCGCTGAGATTTGGATCCCGCCAGAGGAGCCCTGCAGGATTCCCTTAGAGGAGAGACCACGGTGCGCCATCCCGCTCTCAGCTCCAGTGTAATGGAGAGACACCATCCCGCTCTCAGCTCCAGTGTAATGGAGAGACACCATCCCGCTCTCTCAGCTCCAGTGTAATGGAGAGACACCATCCCGCTCTCTCAGCTCCAGTGTAATGGAGAGACACCATCCCGCTCTCTCAGCTCCAGTGTAATGGAGAGACACCATCCCGCGCTCTCAGCTCCAGTGTAATGGAGAGACACCATCCCGCGCTCTCAGCTCCAGTGTAATGGAGAGACACCATCCCGCGCTCTCAGCTCCAGTGTAATGGAGAGACACCATCCCGCTCTCAGCTCCAGTGTAATGGAGAGACACCATCCCGCTCTCAGCTCCAGTGTAATGGAGAGACACCACCCTGCTCTCAGCTCCAGTGTAATGGAGAGACACCATCCCGCTCTCTCAGCTCCAGTGTAATGGAGAGACACCATCCCGCTCTCAGCTCCAGTGTAATGGAGAGACACCATCCCGCTCTCTCAGCTCCAGTGTAATGGAGAGACACCATCCCGCTCTCAGCTCCAGTGTAATGGAGAGACACCATCCCGCTCTCAGCTCCAGTGTAATGGAGAGACACCATCCCGCTCTCAGCTCCAGTGTAATGGAGAGACACCATCCCGCTCTCTCAGCTCCAGTGTAATGGAGAGACACCATCCCGCTCTCTCAGCTCCAGTGTAATGGAGAGACACCATCCCACTCTCAGCTCCAGTGTAATGGAGAGACACCATCCCGCTCTCTCAGCTCCAGTGTAATGGAGAGACACCATCCCACTCTCAGCTCCAGTGTAATGGAGAGACAAACCGGGGGCTCCTGATGGCAGCCGCTGTTAATTGTGGGTACTCGTCTTACCCAGGAGAAGGGAGGGGGCCAGGCAAGAGTGGCTTATCCATAACAACCTCATTTGCATAATTTGTAAAGCTTTCGCATTTTATAATGGTTCACTGAAAAATGCAACCAGTATGCACTCACAAGAATGTAAGAGATTATGGGGACTTTGTCAAGAATATGGTATTGCCGTATCTGTGAGACCTCACAGAGGCAAAATAGCACATCTTTAAATCCAAGCAACAGAGAGGTCAAAGGTCAATGTGGGCAATTGAAGAGGTCTGATTCGGCATTTTTCCAGATGAATAGCTGGCATTCGGGTGGACAATATGGCAGGGGTAGCCAGTCAAACAGATTTGGGTTTTTTAACCTGGTAGGCCGGGGATGTTTCTGGGTTCAGTTCCATCTATCTACACAGTTTGATTGATCATTAGATCCTAAATATCCAATCTGGACACCTAAGTACCTCCAGTACACCTGTGTCCATTGAGCTTATTAACAGATTTAATTATGAAGCTTGTGGTTCTGACGCAGCGAAAACCAGAAACGGCTGGTTTTCCTGATTTTCCTTTAAAAGACTTGCTGAAACAAAGAGGACTACAGGGAGTTTAGCGGCTTGGCACAACAAGATATGGAATGTATCAATTCAATAAGAAGCTAAATCCTGTCAGCGTTTATGCAAAATACGCTGCCAAAGTGCAAACCCTGGAGACCCGAGTCTCCTGAGATATTCCAGGAATGACTAAGGTAGGGAAAATAATGAATCAGCAGTATTTATGATTGAACACTAGCCATATAATGACATACTATAATGTTACGTTGAACTTTTGATCTGATATGCAGTAACTTGTCTACTAAATCATAAGCAGTACTCCATACCAATGTCAGAAACAACTGCAAAATTCCATTCACAGGTCAATGGCGTAATGTGAATTAAAAAGATTTAGTGCCTATTAGTACTTATTATCAGTAAAAAAATCAGTACTTAAGTCAGTAAAGCATCTCTGTTGCAATTAAAGGAAAACTTCCATCCATCCATCCATTATCTGAACCCGCTTATCCTGATCAGGGTCGCAGGGGGCTGGAGCCTATCCCAGCATACATTGGGCGAAAGGCAGGAATACACCCTGGACAGGTCGCCAGTCCATCGCAGGGCACACACACCATTCACTCACACACTCATATCTACGGGCAATTTAGACTCTCCAATCAGCCTAACGTGCATGTCTTTGGACTGTGGGAGGAAACCGGAGTACCCGGAGGAAACCCACGCAGACACGGGGAGAACATGCAAACTCCGCACAGAGAGGCCCCGGCCGACGGGGATTCGAACCCAGGACCTCCTTGCTGTGAGGCGGCAGTGCTACCCACTGCACCATCCGTGCCGCCTTAAAGGAAAACTTAATATCACAAAATGTTATATGAGGTGTGTTTTGTGTATGTTCTGATTTGTTCGGTGTTTAACCATTTTGTTTACTATTATTATTATTGAATTATAAAATAGTATTGAGAAGGGACATCCTCCATGCGATTTGCACGGCAAACAGCACAAAAAGCTCATGGTAGGTGGAGCTGTGTATTCCAGGTGAAAGCCTTGTTCACTGAAAAACTTAAACTTTAAAGGCATCTGCTTCTCCTCAATGCTGATTACTCACAAAACGACGCATCCATTTTGTCCACTGATGAGAGACGCGTCATCCTTTGTCATGAGTTCTGTACAGTGGCCAACAATAGAATCTGGAATTTACTAGCTACAGCCATTCAGATTCATAGGCCGGTTTTATTTGATAAGTTGTACGCACAGTAAATGAGTTCTATCCCTTACAGAATAATGGAGCTGCAAAAGAAGGGGGGGGGGGGGGAAGTGGAGGAGAACAGAATTAAAATAGCTGATGTATTATGGTGGCCCTGTTTCGTCCCGTGTAACCCAAGCCTGGGCCATGTAAGGAGAAGCCAGGGCTTTTTGGCGTGGTTTACATGGTGGCTGGCAGCGCTCCAGGGCTAGCAGAGAGCTCTAATAGCACTCTGTTTTCACCCCACACACTGCAGCGCACCCTTAATTGAGGGTAATTGTTGGGAAGAGACTCCGCTCCGAAAGAGCCACACAGCTTCCCGACTGTTCCCTTAGCCGAGATGGACAGCCCGAATCCGGGGGGGATCGCGTTTCTCCCTCCCCTTCCCTGACTGTCCCACATCGCATTTTGTCTGGTGGCACAATTGCGTAATTGTGTCCCCCGCTAAATGCTGGTTCTGTGGTGCGGGGGCGGCCCATTCGCCAGGCGTACTCGGGTGACAGGAATTCGCGGGGATGGAAGAGAGACGGGTCTGTGCTCTCCGAGAGTCCCCTGCATCTGCTCCACCTCGGCCCATTGTCACATTCACGGACACCGGCCCCCAGGGGCCCTGAGGAGCTACTGTAATTATTAACTTTAAACGAGAGAGAGAGAGAGAGAGAGAGAGAGAGCGGCTTCCATTTAGAAGGGCACCTGTGTACCCAGTGCTTAAACACACCATTATCATTAACCATCTCAAAGGAGTTTGTACATGGCACTTAAAATGGTGATTGATAAATGCCCGAGATGTCAATCCAGATACTCTCCCTTTGTCTGTGCGTCTCTCTACGCCCTCACAGAGTGAACGCTGCCGTCTTTTGAAGCCATAAAGACAGCTTCTGGATCGCTGTAGGTTGGAAGCACCGATACCGAGATATTAAGGGAATTGAAAAGAGAATCTCATCACGGCCGAGTGTAAAAGAGTCACTCTAAATGCAATTTATTTTACTATGTAAAGGAGGTCATTAATAGTATGTCGTAAAATTGTCAGGTAATACTACGTCAGAGGAATGGCTGTGAAATGAATGCACTGTGCTATAAAGGTTAGCGATCGGGCTTATCATAACGTTAGCGTCGTTAGTCTACCTCATTTACAAACCAGTCGTTAAGGAATGCAAGGACTTAAGAGACACTTCCTTGCCGGGTTTGGACTGTGTCTTAGTGAGACAGAGAGGATTTGTATTTCTAAATAAATAACTAAATTAAATATTTAGAAAATGCATATCACAGAAACAATGAGAGTGAGCCGGAGCAGGAGGGGAAGCGAATGTCAGTGAAGATTTGGGGAGAGCGGAATATGATGATGGCGCTTTAGGCGGTTAATTAGCCTGCCGGTCGGCCGTGCCGCATCGCTGCCTCCGGCTCGGGCAGACCGCCCAGCTCCGCACCGAGCTGGAGCCCAAAGCACACACACACACACACACTCTCTCTCACACACACACACACTCTCTCTCTCACACACACACACACACACACTCTCTCACACACACACACACACACACACACACTCTCTCTCTCTCACACACACACACACACACACACACACACTCACACTCTCTCTCTCTCACACACACACTCACACACTCTCTCTCTCTCACACACACACACTCTCTCTCTCACACACACACATACACACACACTCTCTCACACACACACACTCACACACACACACACACACACACACACTCTCTCTCACACACACACTCACACACACACACACACACACACACACACACCGCAACTCACTCACTCACAGACTTACACACACACACAGACACACACACGCACACACACACAGCAACAACACAACAAGCATGCCCCTACACTCCACACACACGCTGCAACTCACACACACACACACACACACACACACACACACACACACACACACACAAACACACCGCAGACTGGAGTGTAGCAATATGATGTGTTCAAGAAGAAAGTAAACAAAGCACAAAACAGTGTTTCATTTATCATTCACTTCTTATGTTATGATGTTTTTCAATTCAACATCAGAGATGCAAGAAAAGTACATTTTAAGACTGCAGGAAACAGTGGAGGAATTGCTTATAAGTGAGCCCTGTGGACAGGAGCTCTGCCATAACCTCGTAACAAACCCAGAATGCCAAAAGGCTTCCAAAGGTCACACAGACCATCATTTTAGTAGGGGTTGCTGGTGGGTGTTCAAAACTCAATTTATTAGCATAAACTACCTGCCAGCATTTTTTTAGATGCGTGTACACCAAACTCCATTTAAAAGTCACTCTCATGTTTATGCATACAGTATTTAACAAAACAAAAACAGTAAATGCGATGATTTAGGCAAAGGTGTATTACAAAAATGTTTAATCAATACGTAAACAGCCACAGGTACATGCAGACAACGCACGTTTGGAAGGGAGTTACAGATGCTGTGTGGACCCCAGGTCTTAATGTGATTGCAGCAATAAGGGAGAGATGATGAAATTCAGCATAACCGGAAGCGTGAACCGAATAAACAGCCTGATTATTTAACCTGCCAGGAATGGGACAGACACTGAAACGGTGTGAACTTTAAAAATCAGTTTAGCATGAAGCGCATTACTTATTATTCCCGTTTATTTATTTATTTACTTGTTGTCCTAACACAAGGTTGCTTTCCAGATTGTGAAGATGGTATTCTGGAGACTCAGGAGCAGAAGAAAATGAGTATCTGCTCACAGTCCGTGTGCATTAATCACAGATCTCACTCAGAGTCGTGGGGCTACAGCGGCACTGGGCTACACTGCTGAAGAACTGTCCACCGTGACACAGTCAGTGTTTAACTAAATCCAACTAAATCTGTATGCACCAAGCTCTCAGTTATAAACCTAGGTAGCTCAGTGAGAATATCTGTAAGTGATTAACATTGAATTAATTATAAGGCCTACCATCATGCCACCAACAATACTATAAAATTAATGAATACGTAAATAAATCACATATTGAATTCTTGCACATAGGCTACATTTATAATGGATGTTACAATGGAAAGAAATAAATTGGAAGGAAGGAAAGTTTGTGGGTCTATTTCTGGGAGGAAGGGGGCATATCCTCTTTTGCAATAAGGCAGTTCTGCAATAACACATTTTAAGTCTGGTCCTCCAGAGCCAGTCCTGTCGGTAGTTTACACCTGGAACATTGACTTTTCTTTCATTTTTGTGAAAATGGCTACAGTCAGGCCAAACATGTTATGGAAATACCTTGTCCGTCATCCATTTACTGCCATGTCATTGTATTTAAAAAAATCATAATCATAATCATAATCATAATAATAACAACAATAAAAGCAACAACAACAACAGCATTTTTGCAGTCCCTGCAAATCAGCCTCTGCTTCAGTACAATTTCAAAACCTCATGAATATACATGAAATAAATAGGGGTTTATTAACTTCCTGTTTTGCTTACATCATTGGTTTTTAGTGCTATTTAACACAGGGCATGCATTCGGTCCCTCCATCTCCCAGCAGGAAATCCTAAAAATCGCAAATTGCCAGCGAAATGCAGCGCATGAATAACGCACCGTAATCATCTTTTCCAAACGGCCACTCCGCCATCATCACCACCAGCCGAGAGATTGAGTCCTAAGCCGCAATAGCACGACGCATTTTCTGCTGAAATGATTCCTATATTACTTCCCCCTAAATCTCGCCCTGTAGAACTGATCTGAACCCAGGCGTTCGGAAAAGTGGTATCTGCAAGGGCACATCAGAAATGGCCATATTTAGTTCCACAAATATTATGTTTTTTAAAACGGTAAACCATTCACATAGGTTGCGTATTAAATTGAGACAAAGAAGGGAGCTTACTGGGCATTGAATAATCAGGCGAAACTTTGTAGGCATTGCATTTTGTTGAAAATAACTTTCCATATTTTAGTTTCGAACCTTTTCTACTTAATTGTGTGCACTCTCTGTCCGACTCTGCTATTAACATAACTGTCCCATACCACGCATGCATCAGAACTCTGATAATTAGCAAGATGAAATGAGCATTAATTCTTTCTTTTTAATGCCAGATTCCAGCCGTAATTACTGATGTTTAATTAAAAGTTCCAATGAATCTGTTGGATTGCTCATTTTCAACATAAAAATTCACAAAATGAGACCTTAATCCTCGGGCTCGCCCCTGTGCGTGTCTCTCTCTTCAGGAAGCAATCCTTACACTTACATTTGATGCATGAAAAGACAAACCCTTGGTTTATAAAATATAATATTACACCATTATGTCTTAAAAACTCATTATGCAGTGGATCGGCTTTTGAAATGGGATCTGGGAGAATGTGGAAATGTACTTCTCCACTGTGTGAGAAGGAGGTTGGCACATCTGGGGAGGTGGCAAGCAATTAAAGGGGAATGTATGGGCTTCTTTTTAAAATCAGGAGAACACAATGGGAAAGAAACAGGGAATCAGGCCGTTTGCCGCTGCTAATCATCTGCACTTCATATTGTAGGCTCTTTCATAAACGGCTCCGTCCTTTCTGGGGGAAAAAAGGAATGATGAAGTTGTGGAAAAGAGTCAACTTCAAAAGTCTTGACTTTAACGGAATTAACACACTGTGTCAGGGGGGAAATTCAAAGTTCACATGGACACCTTCCCATGGGGATTTATGTCTTTCAGCATAAAAACCCAGCACATATCATCTGCCAAGTGAAGTAGCGTAATAATTATCGGTAATGCACCCTATGCACTCCGCTGCCTTCAACACTCTTCATACTAATTCCTGATCCACAAACTTTCGCTTTCTACTGCTGCTGTATTGTGAATGGAAGAGGCTACATAACGTACTGCACATGCAATGCCACCTGAACATCTCAGGGTAAATTATGTAGAAGTGTCTCCGTACATTTATTGCAACATAACTGTTGAATTATCGGGCCACATTGGCAGTGCTTGAAGTGGGCTGGAGTACAGTGACTTCCTGTTGTGTACCGGCACTTGTTTTAAGCTCTCGGTACTCTTTTCCCTCGCAGTCCAACCATATTAAAGCAATGCTTAATTTCTGATTTAATGACATCACAAACTGGGAAAGAATGTAAAACACAATGATAGACAATGCTCACATTGTACTCATTCACATTGCATGCTGCCATTTTCTCCTGCAACAGGGAACAGATGAAGGTGCAACATGGAGGGAACATTCAGCACATGAAAGGTGAATTTGTCCACAGGGGAAAAGGTAATCAAATGGCTTATTTCTTTACTGTTATTAATGAGTGAGAGAGAACTGTGCCTGCAGAAATAATGTATAGTCAAATCATATTTAATATTCCATTTCCATTTCACAGGGTGACATCTCAAAGCCAATCCCTATTGCTGCCAATCCAGTTGTATGCGTAAGGATTGTTTTTGCTTCAAAAAAGGTTAAGGAATTAGAATTTCCAAAATCAAAAGGAAATTGTGATATACGGTCTGTGATCCATGGCACCCTTAATATGATTCATGGTCTTACATCCCATGGCTCCTGATTAAACTCAGAGCATATATTAAATTAAAGCATTATTCGAAAACATTGATTGAGACAGGTATGCTAAACTGTATGATAATTAAGGCCTTTAAAATATCTCCCCACCGCCATTGCGTCTACTGACAATCCGAAGCTGAATCCACTGCGCACCTGAAAGCTCTCCTAATCCAAGAAGAATTTAAATTATTTTCATGAAGGCAGAGCTATGGTAAATTGTATTAACAGGACTCTTGAATAAATGCCATGGTGCAAGGTCTTTATATCTCCTGTGATTATACTGCTCTGAAGAGTCTAATCAGTCCTTCTAGGCTCAAAGGCCAAGCCTGGACTTCTTGAATCGGTTTACCTCAAAAATGTATTTCCATGACTAATACTTTCTTCTGTACCAAATTGTTACAAAAAAAACACCTACCCCTGCATTTTACTATTTCACCCTAAATACATACCCCTGTACCAAGTAATTCCACCCCAACTGTGCAACTGCCCCTCTTTCCCGAATCTCTGCTCCCTGAACACAAACTCCTGTACCCAATCACTTAATTTCAAACACGCCTTCCCACTCTGAATCATTTCACTCACAATCCAGTCCCTTGCTGAATCATTTTACTCCAAACACAGATATTGTACCCAATCATTTCAGCTCCCGGCAATCCATTATCCCCTTCACCTATTCCCAGCAGAACACCGGACCAATCAGTCATTTTCTATCCTAACCAAAACAAAATGGTGCCAACCCAGTAGCTTTTAGCAGTGTTTACAGTGGCGCAGCCTGCAGGGCACACAGCACTGCGGCACTGGTGATTAATATGGGGCGTGCAGACAGGTAAACACACGGCTATTTACATGGCTTTTCCACATTCTTATGTATACTGAGCTGCACTAAGCTTGAGACATAATATCCTTTAAGCTCAAACTGTTTATTTTTTTCAGCGTCTGCAGTATTCTGACTCAATCTCTCTCTCCCTCTTTCTCTCTCTCTCTCTCTCTCACACACACACACACACTCTCTCTCTCTCTCACTCTTGCTCTGCCTCTTTCCCTTTCTCACTCTCTTCACCTCTCCCTCTCAGGGAGACTGAGAGGAGGTCAAAGAGTAAGGTAGACAGACAAAAATCGTTTTCACTGTAATGAGGCGAGAGAGGGGAAACATATTCTTTTTCAAAGAATAACACTGTATCTACTGTAAAATAGCAAAGGAATGCTCAGGTAAATGATGGTTAATACCACTGTGATATAGATTCTACCTGCTTGGTGTGGAAAAGGAATCCATAATGTATTTTTAGCTAGGCTTTCTGTTTAAGTGTTTTCTTGAGCTTCTCTCAGTGTTGGCAGCAGAAGCATTACTAAATACAGACCCAATGACGGCAGCATTGAAAGGAAGCAAATGTTGGAATCCACAGTGTGTTCTGGACAAGATAATGACAAATAATTAATTACTAATTAACAAACAATCTAGGGTAAGAAAAAAGGATAATTTTGCTTCATGCGAAACATATGCAAAGGTTTAATTATAAATCCCATGCAAATTCCTTTACCGTAAGTTGCCTAAAGAAGGCAAGGAAAGTATGCTTTCTGTTTGCTTTACTTGGAGAATATCATGGAAAAATCCTAAAGCCGTGCTAGTCCAGCACAAAGAACCAGGGTGCTTTTTTTTAAAGAAAACACAGATTTGTACTTTTGATTATTTTCATTTGTGAGATACGGAAAGTTTTTTTTTTCCGGCAGCCTCTATTGCAGATATTTCTGAAACATAATAATACGCAAGGGATTGTTTGCCCCTCTTCAAACAACCAGACAGGCAGACAAATGGCACAATTTAAAATCACTTTGAAAATGTTACAGGTAACCTTCAGGACTCCACGTGACTCCCGACGAGCATTCCTCTCACAAGTAGCGGCAGCCTCGACGCTACAGCATGTCCCGGGGGCGCTCCGTGAGCGGGCGCGTCGCCGTGACGACAGAACCGCGCGAAACGGGGTCCGCCGAAGGCGTCACGTAGGCGCTGTCATACTCCGAATTCCTCCACGTCGCCCAAGTCACGTAACCCGAGAGGGCGGCCCCGCTCGCCCGACCCTACCCGTGGACGGCGGCGTGTCGCAAACGATCCTGTAATTACGCGCCGCGTGTACGCGCTGACAGCGGTACAGTGGGGCTCATGAAAGGCCCAACACACCGGCCAGCTTCTGCAGCTGAAATGAGACACTGCTGAGAGACCGAGGCCTCTGACCCAGATATGGAGACTTGCGGACCGCGTGTCCGGATTCTCACCTGAAACGTTTTTATCTTCTGCGTTCTACACGTCACACCCGTTACGGTCTGCACTGTGGATGCACAGCTGGACCATGGGGAGACATGTTTAAGATGAATTTCACTATAATGGTGTGGACAATATGTCGCATGGTGACCATGTGGCAGGTTTGTCACATCTGATTGGCCGCATTTCAATGACTTGGTAAATGAGGAAGGAATTAATGGTGTGCTATCTTATGTACCTGATTGGATGAGGTGTTTCCAGGCTGGAGATGTATATTTCTCACTTCCAATAAACAGCTTTTTAAATGGTAATCTCAGTCATTTCCGAAATGTGGCTGCATCTGAATTTGTGAATAAGCCACTTTCTATAATTAATTTAGTTTGGGCTTAATATGTTCAGGAACACAATTATAATTTTATTAAACAAATATAAATATATTCTATGCTCACACAATTATACGCACTCCATCTGTCCTTTCAAGTTTATTATCGCAAAACAGAGATTAATATATTAATCTACAGTAGAAGCATAATCGTAGACTGTGCATTCAGAGTGATTATAGTAAATGTTAGGTATTAGAGTAATGACAATAAAAGAGCCAAATATACCAGATCGGGAGAGAAATACTGATTTAGGAGACATTAAACCAATTCCACACACACTCTAATTTAATTATTAGAACTGGGAATTCAGTCTGCGATCCATGCTTTAAAGGTTTATGTATGGCAAACATATCACACAAATGTATTTTTTCATAAGCAAAGCCAAATCTGCCTTTGGGTTAGGATAATTACTTATCAGTATTACTGTGCTGTAAAAGCAGCGAGACACGCAGTGACTGTCTATTTACCAGGGATTTCTCCCTCTTTCCCCCCCGAATAGATTTGTCTATTATCTCCAGTGGATTTGCAATTTCATCCGCGGCGTTTTCTTCCCGCCGCGAAGCAGCGGGGTCATAAATCACGGCGGAGAGTAGACCCCCTCGACACCGCCGGCTTTGACTCCGGCTCCCAGGCCCGGCCGTCGGCTCTGCCGCGGCCTACCGCCGCCGGGACCCAGCGCGCTCCGAGCCGACCGTGACCCTCGCGTTCGCACTGAGCGTGTAAGCGTCTATCAGAAGAAGAAAGAGTGCTGCAACACACTCAAAGGGACCGGGGGGAAGGGGGTGGGGGGGGGGGACCCCCTAAAACACCCGGGTCCCATAAAAATTCATGGAATCATCAACAGCGTCTGGCAGGAGCGATCTGCATTGTAAAGACGGACTGTTAACGGCGCACTTCAGAAGGAGTTCCTAATCACCCTCGCTGTGACAATTTAATTATAGAACTGTCTCAGCACCACTGTAAGCTGGGGGAATTATAATCATTTACAAGGTAGACCGCGTGGAAGGTTTAGCACGCCGCGCAGAGAGCTGAGGCGGTGTAATGCGTATACAGGAATTATTTATGAAACGCGTGATTGCTAAAGGAGCGGGGGAGACCGAAGACCAGTTGAAAGTTCTTTCCCCCCCCCATTTCCGAGAAATGACACAGGTGTCACGGAAAGAAAGTCCCCAAACACTTGAGGATGGAAAAGAGAGACGGGAAAAGTGTTGGCAAAGACAGGAGAAAAAGTTGGGAGCGTAATTTCATAATTTCATGTCGCTGTCTTGCTCTTGAGGGGGAACAGCACACGGCTGATATGAATCAGACTGTCCTCCAGGTGCGCTGTGCGTGTAGTGTGTGGCACCAGGGTAAAGATAAGTCATATTGATCAGATTGTAGCTTTGTCTCTAAATTTGCCTTGAAGGGGTAATCTAATTTTATACGGGTCAGAGGGAATAAAGTAAGGGGGCTGTGTTGCATTTAATCAGTAAATTGTTTTCACTGTGTGTGTGCAGGAGCGCCAACTGATATGGCTAGATGTGAAATTGTGACTTGGAGCGGGTTACCATGGAAACATCAACAACTGGGATGAAAAAAAACCGATATAAACAAAACAACTCTGAAGCATATACTCCATAATAATGTGACAATGGTAAATAAAGGCTAGCACACTGTGGTCAACCCATTCTGTAATATACAAAAAGGGTGTTTTATGAAATGTGTTACACCAGAGGGAAACATCTGATGTACATTATAGCACTAAGAGACATCGGAGAGTGGCTATGACATTTTTCCCTTTTGTTTCTCTTATAAACAGTCATAACGAGAACCCATACTCTCGCCACACAAATTGAAATGTAAATTCTTACATAAGAGTTTTATAACTCCTTCATAAGCACTACATAGCACATTCATAAGCATTCCATAAGCATTAATTAAGCACTTAAGTCAATAACCAACATAAAGATCTAGCGTCAATTCACTTGATATGTCATGATAATGTCAGTTATGCCTATCTGTGGTTCTATATTCAATCGAGGTTGGTATTCAATCAACTACTGCTTTTAATTGTTAGTCAATGTTAGTCAATGTTAGTCAATGTTAAGCACCAATATTCATTGAATTCGGGTTTTAGGCATCTTACATCATGTTACATGCCAGCTATTATCACAAAACCGTGGTAGGAAATGTACTAAATCTACTGGCGTCATGCATAGGAATATAAACTTGCACAATATATACTTTCTCACTGAGTCACACACACACACACATGTACACACAACTCAGCCAACAAACCTTATGATTCATACTTTAGACCTTGCTGTACAAATCTTTCAGACATCAGGTGTTCAACTTTGCATACACGCAATTATCCATACATTCTCACTTCACATACTTATTGATGTATTTTGCAAGTAATACACAAGAGTTTTATATCTGCAAATAAACAATTTACAAACTTCTCAGGTTTTAAGCCAACCATCACATAAAAGAAGCATCATAGCCATTGCACTATTTATTGAATCATCTTATGTGCATAGGCCATGGAAGAATGAATCCTTGATGAAGTAATGAAAGTATCTTTGATTGAAATCCCAGCCCTTTTTCTTTTTTTTACCAGTACAGCATAACCTACAGTACAGTCACTGACAGTGAAAGAGTGAATGATAAACAAATGCATTATTCCTTTGGCTTATTTGCGAGAGGACCAATGACAGTGACGATTTGGCTGGGGTTTTTGGTTGTGGAACGGTGACAGCCATGATTGATGCTCTGAATAAAACTCCATTAGGGGAGCTTAGACCGAAACACGGGAGCACTGTGCAGCATATCTCTGACCCGGGGCCCCCGTCCTCGTACCTTCACTTCCCTCTCTCCCTCTCCCTCTGTCTTTCTCTTTCTCACTTTCTCTTCCTCTCTCTCACTCTCTCTCTCTCACTGCTTAGTCTGAGCCCAGAAAGAGTCGTCCATTGTTTGCTCCAGATGAAAATGCACTGAAGACAGGATTAGCCTCTTCCCCAACTCCATCCAGATAGAGGGAAACAGAACAAGAAAAAAAATGTTATGGAAAAGATTTCTCCCTCCCTCCATGTGACGATTGTAATGCAGCACTTCATAGTCAGGTTTTTAATCTGTTTCAGAAAGGAAAACACCATTTTCAACTGCCGGTAGTGAAAGAGACATGCTACATGTGTGCTGTGTCCTATGAGTAATGTTTGGGTTGGTTTTGCCGGTTTCATGATTTAAAAAAGTTGCAGCGCTAAGGTCTCTCTCCACATCCAACTTAGTTTTTATTTTCAATGTCTTTTTTATTTTTTCTTTATATTTTTTTAAGTGCACTTATCCATGCACCTAAACTAGGAGATCAGACCTAGGTAATCTTAGCTAATGATGCCCATCACATTCTTCCTACCTAATATAAGTTGGAAAAAAAACTTTGGGGTCTAGGAGAGGGTCTAGAGAATTTGAAACATTGTGCATGGCACAGTTTTGCTGCATTTCTAAATGTATACATACTACATCTATTGATCTGAAAACATCTTTAGTTTAGCATTCAACAGGTTAAATCAGAACATTAGCTGTTTAACGACCAGGACTTCACAACAATGCTGAAATGGTGCAGCAACAGTCAAAATGGCACAAGAGTATCACTGCCAGACAGAAATTCAAAACTAAACAAAATAAAACTCACGCCCAGACCATTTTGCGCAACAAAGAATGTGGATTTTGGGGAGTAGATTTCTTCTACTGTTGCTTTATTTATTTTAACCAAAAACACAGGAACACAAAGAGAGTAACATTATTATTTTGACACAGCATATCATTTTTTCAAGCATTATTTTTCAAGTAGATTATGCGGATGATGACATGGTGTGCCACAATCCCTGGAGGAAAGGTTCTGTTTGTTTTTCTTTTTTCACTCAGATTGACTGCACGATGATCAAAGGATATAAATATATATGTGCAGAAGAAAATCAGAGCCTTGTTTATCTGTACAGACTACAGTAGAAAACCGCATTAGCACGTCTGCTGCACCACAGATATCGACAGCAAATACAATAAAAAGATAAAGTGTTAAGACAGTTTTGCTCATCATATTTAATAAGCTCCGTTTCTGCCGGAAAGGTATTCAACATAAGCTTTCAGGAAAGGTAAACGTATCCATTTTGTAAGCTCTCATGGGGCACAAAGCTTCAGCTGACATGAATTTTAAGCACATCGGGCTGACAATAAGATACACTGTGAATAATAGAATAAACAGATAAATATTTTCTCTACCTCGTGCTTCGTCAACAGCCGTATGATAAACAAAAAAATCAAACACACTGTCATTTCATACTCATTCCGAATCCATTTCTGCTGCCGGTTTAGCCATTTCTTCCGTTCTTTACTGCCTTTTGCATTGAGGACTTATCTGAACTCTTTTTCTTGTAGAATTCACCCACTGAAAACCTGAAGGTGCCAAATCAGACCTTATTGTACAAGCACTTGATGAGGGGATGCAAGAAATTCATTAAAATAATCCTGACACAATGGCAGTTTGAATGGGCCTTTGTTGTGTAAATATATTTTTTGACATTTGGCACAAGGGGTGTTGAAAGTGCTTATCCACTAACTTCTTGTTGAGACATCGTAGAGGATCGAGTACATCACAGATACAAACACATGAGCTTCTAAGGAGATTTACACCTCTGTTCTATTGAAGCCTGATATATGCTGCTGTGATTTCATATGACTGAGCTGAACATTGTCACCTTCACAATGCAACTGCTTAAATTCCTTTTCTGATTCTTCCTGGGTGTTTTGTTGCAAGTACCCCTTTTTTGCTGATGTCATTCTGTAAATAACATTGTGATTATGATAGAAAGTTTGTGGATTTGGTCATACAATTGCAGGCTAAAGGAGCTACAATAAGGTCAGGTGTTCATTGTGTCCTGACAGGTATGTTGAAAAAGCCTTGGAGAGGCCAGCTCACCAGAATGTAGGCTAAATAAACAGAAACTTTCTCTGCAATGTATAAGAGACACCAGCTCCTGCAAGCGTGAAACACAGAGAGACCATCTCAATAGAGTATTAGGGGGAGAGAGATATAAGGAAGGGTGGACGTTTTAAATAACAGCACTGAAGATCATGCAGCTTATGTTCAAAACTTCAAAAGCTTTGCACCAATAATACCAATGACACAAAATGACGCTCAAAATCAAGGGGAAATTACTATTTTCTGCAAGTAAGGTAGCGAGGGGGTGAGAGGGCTCACTGTGTATACTTCATCTGTCCAATCAAACAAACTGAAAGGATACACAGCCAGGTTGTTGAAATTTTACAGTTTTCCACTTGTAAATCTTAAACCAGTGCAGCATGGATTTAAGTAAAACCAGACTATACCTCATCAAGATACTTTGCTGTGCTTCTCAGCACACAAGTAATCATTGGACGTAATCATTGGCCTGTCTTACTGTACGGACGGCAGTCACAATATCAATTGGGCAATGTTTTTTCAGTGGAGCCGTTACTCTCTGTATTGCCATTCTACAGTAAGTGGTGCTAATATGTTTCCCATTGTGTATCACCGACCCGACTGGAATGCTGAAGAAAAAAAAATGCTTTAAGAAAAAAAAAAAAAACCTCAAACCAACAACAATCACATGATAGGGCTTTTATTACTTGTTGAAGAACAAGGCAACGTTACATTTATTTTCCTACACAGGCTTTTCATACTTTGACGCATTTAATTGAGGAACCTGGATATTTACTTGAAACAATATACATTAACTTCCTTAAGGGTCTAACACCACCTGGGGTTTGTACAGGCAATCTTCGAGATGTGTGACCAATCCCTTAATCGTGATGCCGCACTGCTGTCCAACGGTAAGAATAATTGTGTTTCACTATCAGTTGGGAGAGCCCAAGGCCCCTCACAAAATGGAGGCTGAATGGTGTGGGGTTATTTGAGAATGGAAATGGTCCTGGGTGACTGAACCTCGAGAGTTCAGAGCTCTTAGACTCTCAGAGAGGAATGTGAAGGATGTTATATAAACACATTAACAACAGTACCAAAGTATGACCACATAACTGGCGCCACCACTGCATTAGCTGAAATTTTATACAAAAATGATGAAAATGGACTGTCTATCTTTTCTTTGTGTGTGTGTACTCATCGGTTTTTGAGGTGACTATTTAGGTTTTTGTTCATTTTGTGGCAGCTTTTAACCTGGGAATTTGGAGAAAGAAAATTGAATGAGGTTTTGGGAACAGTAAGGAAAAGTTTCAGGTTGTGTACAGCTATGTAGTAAATTTAAATATAACACTGCCAGTTCATATTTCCACACATTTTTTACATATACATTATCACAGCATGATAAAAAATAGATTTTGTGTTGTGTCGGGTTGTGTGATAAAAATGTATAATTGATTGCAATTGCCATTTCAACACAGAACTAAGTTTTGTATATGTGAAAATAACACCAAACAATGCATTATTCATACATTTTTTAATACAATTAACACAAATATACCTTACCGACAACTCCTCTGCATATAGAGGACTCTGTGGGATGCATAATCGACCGTGCACTAAAGAAGCAAAACACAGGAAGAAAAGCCATTCCTGTAAAGACTAAATTCCTTATGAAGGCCTCAGCAAACAGTTGATTAAGGACGGCTTTTTTTAACGGCATTCTCAGAAGAAGGGGGGAGAAAGCAGTTCCTTTTATCTTTGTCTCCTCCACCGCGCCTCAACTCTTCCCGTTCCTCGCCTGGAGAGACGCTGAGGAGGGCTTACGCTTCCCACCCCTATCACAGGACGCAGGGCTCCTAGTCCCCCACTGCAGAGGCAGTTCATTCCAGATACCGCAGACCTGAAAACATGGCCGAAGGCCGCAAGCGCTTCAGAAAAAAAAATCAAAAACAAACACCGGATGCATTATGCATTTTTTTTTGTTTCTCTTTTCAGACTTATGTCCCCTGTGTGTTTTCATATGATTAATAATGCTAAGGTTCCCTTTACCCATTTTGTAAATGAAAACTTCAAAGTTCAGTCCTGCAGGCTTAAAATGAGACACCAAGGCAACGGGCAAGGATTCCAGATTGTAGAGTTCAGATTCAAACTGCATTCTGGGATCACGAGTCAGGGCAGGTTTAGTTCATGACAAAAAAATCTCTTTGATGGTATTTGGGGGAAAATTCAGTCTGTTGACATATTCAATCAACTGTGGTCATGATACCACTATTTGCAGCTCTGTAATATTGATAGGTCAAAGTGTTTGAGGGTTGTGTGTGAGTACCAAAGCAGCAAGTTGTAGTCAAAGTAAACTAAACTGTCATCTATAGGTTACCACAGAAGGTTGATTATGAAGACTTTCAAATATTTCAGAAGCAAGTCATGAGGGTTACCTTAAAGTTAATCATTTGTCATTGATTGAGGAAGTAGTTTGAGATATTTATTTCTAACATTTTGTTATTACTTTTGGTCATGTGAGAAACATTCATTAATTGAAAAAGTTCTGGTTCAGAGAGATGGCTTTTGGTTTAATTTTTTTAAATTGTCACAATAAACCTCTAGATGGATCATCATTTTAACTCCAAATGATCTGACTATTTTGTAATACACTTTGAAAGGGAAATTAATGGAGGTTACAGGCTGGGTTTAGTAGTGGACCTCTCTGGTCTGGAGCCAGGATATGGGGTCAGGGCCCTTCCCCAAGACAGCGGGTTCAACCGCTTTATACGAGTGTCGAAAACGGGAATCATTTCAAATGTTGCACAATCCCCCCTGGTCTTTCTCCGCAAGTGAATGAAACAAACCTTTCTGGTTTGGCACTCTCAATAAAGGGATGGGAGAGTGTCCCCTTAAAAACATCTGAGTGTTGCAATCCACAGATGGAGAGGGAGGGATTGTGTTACAGGTGAATGGAAGAGGAAGCGGAGCAACCTGTCTTTCTGGAGGAGAGGGGTGGGGGGGAGGAAGACAGAAAAGATCTCTTCCTCCCCCTCCGACCCTCTCGCGAAGGGACAAAACGTTTATCGCCCAAAAAACCAGAACACCGGGGTGTTAAATCGACAGAATGGAGTAGCTCCTTTTTTTCCCCTGGTGTCCAGCAGGAAGCCCGGGAGGACGTCCAGCAGTAGGGGGAGCGAGGCAGGGCCTGGAGGCTGCCAGGGCCGGGGAGTGAGGCAGAGCTGGGTGCAGGCTGCCAGGTCTGGGGCAGGCGTGGACTCTGTGTGATACAGAAGCTGGAGGAATTTTCTCTGGATTACTCCTGGACCGCGGCAGACCGCTTTGGCAGCCCCCCTCGTCCCTCCCTTCCCCACAGCACCTCCCCCATCCCCCTCCCCCATTCCCATTCCCAATGACTCCCGAGGATCTGGCACCGGCTTCTACAAAACCCCAGGGCTCCCCGGACACCGGAAAACCTGAGTGGAAGCTCCGACGTGCCTGGGATCAGTCTCCCATGATCCTCGCTGGGTCCATGCATCGAAGCGAGATGCTGGTGTGTATGTGTGTGTGTGTGTGTGTGTGTGTGTGTGTGGGGGAGGTGTAATTCCATAGCATCAGAGTACTGACTGAGAGAATGTAAGCAGAAACCACATGCTAAAAATAGCATTGCCAATCATTCAATTATGAGTATGATTTTCTCTTTTTTACTATTTGTTTCCTAGATGTGTGGCATGTGGGATTTTTTTTTTTTTTCAAACCCCTTTGACCAAAAACCGCCTGCTCTCTCTCTCTTTTCCTTCTAATCCTGACTGGTGAAAAGCACTCGCTCCACTATAGTTGGCAATGATCAACTGCCAATTGCCATAGATTGTAGGTTCTCTCCACTGAGGTGTATAGTGGTTCTCCCCGTGTGCAAATGTAAAGCGCTGTTCACATGTCTGGGGAATATGATAATGATATTTTTTTGAACTGTCGTTTGAACTACATTTTTTGCATAACTGTACTTTTTACAAGCTAGATATCTCTTTCGGGTAGTAATTGGTAGTTTGTACAACTACACATTCAAAGTAGTTTCCCCTAAGTAGACAGCACATACGTTGATGACACAGGACTTTGGTAGATTGGGACACTGGCACACTTAATTTAGTAGTGGTCCCTTTAATAGTCTTCAAACATGATGCCTCCAGCCTTCTTGGCTACCCCTCCACCCACCCACCCCTCTCTCTGACCTCACTCCTGGGAGGACAAAAGGACGAGCGGGCAGGTAAGGGCAACATTTTATCTTTTTTTGTAGTCGTCATGGTGACAGGTGTCTCGTTGTGCGTGTCAGTGCAGGTGGCCATGTTTCGGTCACTGGGAGAGAGTAAAGAATGTTCCAGACCGCACTCCAGCACTAATTATCTCCGGAATGTCAACATTTCCTGTCTCCTGCCACTCTCTTGTGAAATTGGCAAAATGGTTACACAATCTTTTTACTCTCTCTTCATTTCCCCCCTCATGAGCAATTCCACAAGGAATTAACCGAGATCCTCCTCACACTTGTTATTGTTCGATACGCCAAATCACGCTGGTGCCGTTTGACTTTCAGTTACAATCACTTAACGAGCTCTGATTTCCAAAGGCATCCTTGATGTCCAGAACGGACTTTAAAACCATCAAAAGTTCCTTTGATATCCTGACCACTTAGGAAGTTGTGACTAAGTTCAAATATTTTGGGAGGGGGCTTGGAATGGAGTCCATTTCATAATTGGTCTTTGATGGTCATAGCATAAGTATTCCGTTTTGATAACATGCTGACTTCCTGTTTCCTGTCATGTGTAGTACAGTACATGGACTGCTAAAACCTCCCCGAACTTTAAAAACCCGCCCCCCAGCACGCATGCACGCACATACACAGGCGCACGTGCAGAACGAACTCATCGCTCACATTCCAGCGTATCGTAGACAGTGGCGCGATCATATCGGCGAAGCAAGGACGTAAATTAAAGTGAGGACATCCTGGAAGCCCACACAAAGTTCATTTGCGGAACACGGAGTGGTTTCTGAGTAGGGAGGAGGTTATCAGCCAACTGAAAGTCCCCTGCATCAGCGCATTAGCAATACCGAAAAACGATTTCCATGTTTTATGCACTGTAAAAATGACATTGCCATTTAGGTATTATGAAAAAATAGAAAAGTTCAACACTTTGTGTGTCATTTGCTTCCAATGGTAGTTGGGATTGGACATTCAGCCTAGATCTCAGGCCTGACACGATATAGAAGGTAAATATTAAGCAATACATTACAACCATTTAAAGTAGCCAATTCAGCCATATGAAGGATGATAATATGGCTGAACTGATTAAATATGTAAATATGTAAATATGACACCAAGAACAGTCAATGTTCTTATATATGAACTTTTAATGCAGTCAAAGAACAAAATATTCAGACATATCAAACTTCAGCCATACAGGCACACATTTGAATAAAGTCAACACCGGAAAAAAATATTGATGAGGAGACCTCTTGGATAATGTTTACAAAGTTATGCTCAGTCCCATTTACAGGAACTGGGAGAAAATGTCAACATGCACTGAACTCGGCAGACTTAATGGCTGAATTAATGCTTTTAAATATATTTTAATATTGAAGCTATATTTAATGCTGATGAATAAAATGAGCATAAAACTGACTCTAAAATCCAGTCGAAGACATTGAGATGAGGGAGGCAAGGAGATGAGAGAAAGAGAGAGAGAAAGAGAGTGTTAGAGAGAGAGTGTGTTAGAGAGAGAGAGAGAGAGAGAGAGAGAGAGAGAGCTCAGGTTTCAGCAGGGGGCAATAACAGGCTATGCAGAGAGGAGCTCCACCTGGGCAGAGAGACAGAGAGAGAGTTCAACTGAACAGTTGAAAGTTTTCAACTGATTAAAATATCAGAAATCAGGACCAGTGGCCACATGTGGGTTTAAGTGAAAAGTAACATGAAAAGTCTGTACTTTTTTGCACAGTAAGTCAAATGAATACATTTGTCAATTTAATAGTACCAGGAATTAACCTGAGAAGCATTTCATCGTTACATTCAGCGTCATTTCGATGGCCTGATTTACATTAATCAAGAGCAAAGAACAAAACGCAGAAGCAAAGAGTAATTAAAATACGGCAGAGTAGGCATTCTGCCTTCCTACAGATCGTGTTCACACACATCAGCAGGTTTTAATCGGAGCAGGAATTAGCATATTCAAATGGTTTTCCTAATGACTTTGATGTGGTCCAAGTTAATTTATACAGAACTAAAACAGGCCTTTCTTTGAAAGGTAAAAAGAGAGGGGGGAGGGAGGTGCTGTATATCTATAGTTGCAAAAGGCAGAAAAAACCTACTTAAATAATTGACACATTTCTGTATGTGTAATTGAAGGATGAAGCCAAACACTTAGGAACAGGGGCTTGAGAGACAGAAGGACGAATCTAACATGGCCGCCACTGAAATGTTCTTCCTTTGCAAGCAGAACAATTAAAGCGTGTTTGCCGTTTGATCTCTTCTCTGGCCTTCAGGTCATGAGAATAAGTGTTCCTTTATCTTAATTGAAAAAAAATAAATCATTAACCTGATGGCTCTATTGCCCGAAATGGAAAGCGTCTGAGGTTTTTTTTTCCACCCCCACTCGCTCGTTTGATTCTCATAAGAAAATGAAAGTATGAAAGATGGAAGACTTTGAGGGGAAAATCAATAAAACAAGGAGGAAACTTTAGCTACTTGGGCTAATTTGATTAATAATTCCAAGTGGAAAAAGACAGAGGCTGGAAGACATGGGCAGAGAACAAATTACCCCGCTCAGCCAGAGAGCAATTTCTGTAATGCTGAAATATCAAAGAATGCAGCGCATTAACCACTCTTCCTCAGTTTTGTAGTTCTGAAGCTGAAATTGAAATTACATATCTGGGCACCCGGCCCACAGAAGCCTAATTTGGAAGTCTCTCGCTTATCACTTGCACAGTTTGTCCTCCTTTTTATGAATATACATGCTCTTAATATTACTAATTATTTTAATTTCGTATTCCAGAGGCTCGTAAACTTCAGTCAACTTTGGTTCGCAAAGCCGTTTTTTGTCTCTGGTAGTTTCGTTGAAACAGAATCTGAAGCCAGATCTTTCCTCAAGCACCCTCACTGCAAATGAACAGGGCAACGTACGCTATCATTTCACTTTTAATGGCTGATGAAAAGACCCAATCCACCCTTAAACTATTAACATTTTATTCAATTTTCATTCCATCCTTATTCACCTGAGTGGAACTAAAATAAGTGTCACACACATTTTTAATTCAATGTAATATCTTTACGGAACCAGGTCCAGTGTGAATATTTCTTTCCATAGTGCCTAATAATAAGGTATTTAATGTGCTCGCCTAGCCTTGAGGCAGAGCCTTTTGCTTTTAACTTTGAGAAACAAATAGAATACTTATTATTTCTCAGACAACAGCGCAAGCCTGGGAAGAACAGAACTTAAAAGGCAACAAAAAAAAAGTACCAGGCTTGCTTAAACGTGTTAATCAGAATTACAAACAAACCACAGTGCTGTTACAGTGAATGCGGGCCTTACTGAGGTTTCTCTGCAGCAGGTTGACAGATACCTGTAAGCAGTGAACAAGATTCAGGTTGTCATAACAGGCCAGTGGATTACAGGTTGTTTTGAGAGCCAGTAGCATTACCGCAGGTGTAAATAGAGGTGCACTGCGGAGGCAAACCGCGCAGATCCGCTGGATCTTAATGGGGAGAGTTGCTTTTACTTTTGTTCACTGCTGTGGACATTTTGTGTGAGGCCATAGCCCCAAAATCTTTCATAAGCAGACCTGGGGGGGGGGGTTTAGGGGGTCATCATATTGCCTGCTTTGCAGCATTGTCATATTTGCCTTTGAATACGTGCCTGGGATGCAACTGTCGCCTTTATGGGCAGTTACTCTGTTCCCATAACAGAAAACAGTGAAGCATTTCAAAATGTGACAACCTTGTGAAAAACACTGCTAGAACAAAGTGTGTTGTGTTTTACTCTTCCACCAGTATCGGCTCCGGAGGCCACACAGCTGCTCTTGGTTCCGTTTTCCCTGACGTATGTACAGGATCTTACGTCCCGACGAGGTCAGCACAGTGCTCGTGTAAATGACATGTTCGCTACAACTTCCTCTGTCATACTGCTGTGTACGATGAGAAAAAATTAAATAACTTTATTTCATTTAGTTTTGATCTGAGCATCGCCTGTCCCAGGGCTGAACCAACATGAACCAGGTCAGAAATATTGGGCCAACCAGAGTGACAACTCTCTGTGACCGAAGAGCTAAAGGCACCTCCACATTGTTCAAATTGAATCACAGCATTAAAATAATTTGTATAGGATGTAATTTGGATAGCAGTTACTTCACTGCTTATGGAATACTAACGGCTCTAGGTTCATAGTCCAGTTTACTAACCTTAACGATGAATTCACTTTATATCGTGATATTAGGGTTCGTGTTTATAATTACGAGCATGTGTAAATGAGATGGGCATGATGTGTTTTGGAGCACATTTATCTCTGGCCTGTGTCTTGGCACAGCAGCCATTTGCTACATAAACATAAAGGAGAAGAAAGAGAGTGAGTGCAGACATCATGGGTCTCTTGCTCAGGGCAGCAGTGAGAAGCCATAGTGCGGCTGCTGTACTCACAGAGAATTTCTCCACAACATTTCTCCTCGTTTTGAATATTCTGAAGGCGCTGTCGGTACATGACTGCTTCATTCTGTGCCGTCCTTCCTCCCCGAACACCGTGTCTCCTATCAGCCCGCTGTGCACAGGCGAACGCTCGCTCTGCGACGCGATAATTCAACCTCAACTACTGAGCCTTCATAACTAACAGAATGAGCAAAATAAATAAATTCAATAAAATCCAACCTGAAGGAACCATTTGTAAATTACCATGTAAAAAGCACGGTTTGAGCAACTGTGCCCCCCTCTCCCACTGTATCTTTTAGTCTGTGACTGAGGGGTGGTCCTGAGTTCCTTATCTGTACACAAACAGGAGAAGGAGAGTGATTAGCATCTCATTTAACCCAGCATCGCACCCAATGGCCTTCCATTCATAAGTCACCTTCCTTTTTATACACGTATTTAAGCGGTAATCATTGGGCAGTCTCGCCGTCTTGTTTGTGGGGATGACAGACAAACATATTTCCATCTGAAAGGCTGCCTTTAAGATGGCGGGGGTTTTTTGTGGATCAGAGACATTGATATCAGTCTATATTCACACGGGCCCAAAGCCACCGCGAGCGCGATTTGCATGAAATAAATCTGCTTCAGGTGCCCGGCCTGCCCCCGCCAATCTGCGCTGCAGAGCCCGGGTGTCAGTGAACGGCGTTCGCCGCGGAGACGACGGCTTCCTGCCGCCGTACCTGGCTCAAAGGAACATGGCCGACATGCTTCCCACTCCTCCTTTTGTGCGGAGTTTGTCTGCGTGGAATCACACAAGCCTTCGTATTTATATCCTGCCTTAATTTGCGGTTTAGAATGTGCCGCTGCTTGCCTGCACCAGCTGTGATGTGATTTGAAACAAGGTTGCTCAAAATCATAAATGTCATTTAAAAAATCTCATTATCTCTGGGGTTGTCTGAACCACAGTGTACACCAATAATGTCCATATTATTCATTGCGTCTATTTGACAAGTAAGCACTCTTCTCCAGTTAAGTTAATGTAATGCATTGTAATGTAAAAATACATGTAATGCACAAGAAGTAACGGAGATTGAAAGGTAACATCACACACCTTTTGGCATCAAGTTCTGTGCTGGCAATTCTGCCTTCCCAGTGATACAGTAAAGTAAGTGCGAGAGTGTATAACACATCCTGCTATAACAGCGTGTCACCACAGAAGGGCAGAATCTGGCTCTCCACCTCAGTGAAGGAGGAAAAATATTCTGCAAGAAGAAGCTCTTCACCAGATGCATCTCTCCAGTTCACTGTTCTGATCCCCTTCCAACAGAGTCACAGGGACAGATTTGGTACAAGTATCTGAGACCTACAACGATTCCTTTTTTATTAAAAAACCCATGGATGTGTCCCATATACTGTACATAACTCCATATTAACCATATTCAGCTGCCCAGCAAATACTGACCCAAATCGTAGATTCAATCATTAAAGGTTGTTGATAGCAGAACTACAAAACTCACAAACAGCTCCTGACTCAGTTATTCCAGTACAGTAAATACACAAAGAAACGGTTGGTTTTAAAACATTAACCACTCAAAACATTCTTTGTGTTTGTTGGTGATTAATCATGCTAGTATGTTGCAGTACGTCCTCCTCAGAGTCTGTGAGTCAGGATAGCAATTATTCCCACTTTCCATCCCTCAGAGTATCATGACTGTTGAGCAGAAATGTTTAAAATGGGGGATTGCGCCACAGCAAAGGCTGCAGGGGTAGGTGGCATGACAACCTGTCAGGAAATCAGTCACCACGCAGGCTACGTCAGTACGCCCAAAAGTGTGAAAATATCTTTTTCAGCAGTGGAAAGGATCATTACCCTTCCCGGGCAGTTCTTTTCATTTTGACGGCGTCGTGAAACTATTGCTATAAACATTTCTTGTATTTTGCATTCCACATCCCGAGGCCTGCTGGCGTGTTACACAGAACACCCGTCTGTGATGTGGGATATTCTGATGTGATGAACTTCACGCATCGCGTGTGCGACGCGCGGCGGTGCGGGGGAACAAAGCGGGGCTCGCCGGAGAGCGGGGTCGACGGCCGAGCGGCGCTTTTTGTTTCTGTTCGAGTCGCCGTTTGAGTCGACACGGCGAGGCCGTTTCCAGCAGAACGGGCAGGACCCAGGGGCTACCGGCCGGTGGGCCTCATTAACAGCCCTCCCTTTCATCCTCTCATCAAAAAAGAGGTCGTTCTCGTCACACAGGTTTGTTTTTTACAGTAAAGTCACAGACCCAGAGAGAAGAATACAGGCCTGTAGTGACGGCCTAGTCATGCGCGAGACGCTCACCTTTGGAACAGATTTTAAACGCTCCTCCAACGATCTCTCCAGATCTGACGATGTATTTATTTTTGTGATCTCTGAAAGGAACAATAACACACACACACACACACACACAGTCATTTCACTGCAGCGCACTCTCTCCACAAACTGCATTTGTAAAAGGTGGGGAGAAAAAAAGAAAGAAAGTAAGAAAGAAAGAGGAAGAAAAAGAAAAAGAAAAAACGGCATTAACCGAAAGCAATTTCTCGGGGTTCTCGCTCGGCTGCATGGCGGCTCCTGGCTGACTAATGGCCTTTCATTACATGTTTCCTCCTGCTCCGATTAGGCCCCGCTCGTGCCTGCAGACCTCGCCGCCCGCCCGCCGCCCGCTTTGATCCTCACTTTGTTCACTGACACACGTCTAATGACCAGGAGTGCCACTGCCTCGGCCGCGTCCGACGCTCCCCCTCCCGCTTTACAGAACCCGGACCGCCTCGCCCGCCGTGCCTGAAAACAAAGGGCAGGAATCAGCCATTACGGGGTGACCTCACCTCTCTGTGTGCCTAAGCCCGGGTCTCAAGTTGTTTACGGAGCGGTTTCCAGGCAGCCGGCTTCCTCCTGGCATTCCTGGGCCGCTGGACCGGAGGGACTTTTACTGCAGGTATTCCTGAAGTGACATCATACTGTACTGACTAAAAGCACAACCGCCTTTAACGATCTTACCCCACGACTTCGCAAGAAGTGTCTCAACGCCTGCCAGTCATACAGAACACGTAAACATGCCGCTGTTTACTTAACATGTGTCGCACCACCCCACCCTTGTCATTGATACAGGAGTAAATATTTGACTACAAGCCTATTTTACATTCATTTCAGTTCTTAATGCAAACTCATCATGCCGATTCATATCAGCTCAGTCATTTTCAGTGAAAACCCATGTGTGTTTGCATTTAATCTTTTTCAAGTAACTACTGTCATATTTAATTGGATTCAATATTTTCATAAATGCTACAGAATTAGGAATTAAAAACAGAATTGAATTACTAAAACATAGCATAAACAATATAGCTTCTGACAGGATAACATGATGTAGCCATGCAGCCATGTAGTCTGCTAAAATCGAAGGCACTGTATATGTAGTGTGTTTGTTTTCAGTCCCCATATTCTACGCGCACAGATGAAACGCGGAAGTACACCCTCATAACGTGTTTCCATTCGTTAGGGAGGAACAAAAAAAGCCCCGACAGAGGAACAAAAAGCCCCGCTCTGTCACCGAGCTCCGGCTGCTGACTGTGTCTGTCCCTCCCCGCGTTCGCTCCTCTCCCCCCCCCCCCGCGCGTCCGATTCGGATTCGGAAGCAGGACCCTCTCCTCTGCCCCTCGACCCCCCCGGCGGAGCAGCAGCTCTGACGGAGGAGTGGGCACGAGGCACAGACGTGTCATCTACCAGCCCATCAGAGGAGCCTTTGTCACCCGACATAAACCCGTTATCTCCTCTGTGCAGATTGTAATCGCGCGCGCCCCTCGTTTGCATTCCCAGCCCCGGTCCCCGCGGAGAAGTGGCTAATCTGGACAGGGATTCCTCCGCCCTGGGAAATAACCCCCCAACCCATTCCCTATAAACGGAACATTTAACAGCCCGGATTTATCTCCCTCGTGCTCTTTACATACACATAATAAGTTTTAATTGGATTTAATGTGTGATTAGAGAAGGGGAAGGTGCTCCTTCCCACAGCGGGAATTCGAGGTGGGGGGGGGGGGGTCGCCTTGGGGGAGGGGGGGCAGCCAAATTTGCTTTACTGAGCCTTCAATTATTCTGGGGAGAGCTTAACGCTTCCGTTTATGTCTGACTTTGGAGGATATTGATTGACATAACACAATTCACTCCCTCCAGTGCTTAACTAAGTAAAAGCAAATCACCAAATAAGGACACTCCAGTTTATAGACCAATGAGGCCACAGCCTCTCACATAGCAACAAGCCCATCTTAGACACGGCACACATTAACAGGCCTGTATGTATAAAATGTCAGCCACATTAAACATTCTCACCTTGCTTTTAATTACAATTGTTTTTCTAATGCATTATTTGGAATTAATTCCCAGCTGGAGAGATATGTGGGGATAGTGCTTACAACAGCAAAAGGGAGGAACCCAGTGTGAGGGGTAATTAGAAGAAAATAAAATACGGTATAGGATTCAATTAAATTTATCTGTTGATTGTAAGATCAGTATGTCACTGGTATGAAAATTATGAAAACTAATCCAATAAATAATTTAAGCAGCTGAATAATTTATTTTCATGAGTTATACAATTGTTCTAAAAAAATGGAACTGTTTATTTTTATTTTTCCTGAAAAAAAGAATTTGAAGAACATAATAATAATAATGTATTGTGTGCTTTATCGTGCCGTCAGCGAGCTCTGAATTTCATGCGGGTCATTATAGTGACAGTCCCGCTCTCCTGTGAGTGTACACGCTGCAGGCCACTTGCTTCACCCCACCAAAAGAAACAAAATAGAAAAACATACAAACATCACATACAATCCAAAAAAAACGCAACAAAAAAAGAATGACAGACACAGCATCTGGTGTCCCCCGCTGACTCGCACATCAGCTGTGTCCTCGGTCATATCGAACATTTCCGCCATTTTGTTTTCTTTTACAGTCCTTTTCCGAATTCATTTCTTCATTGCGGTGTTCACCCCTCACATTTTACTGCTGAAACATTTAAACACTTTCATGCTCAGAATGATTGGCCAGCGCTGGTGAAGTGTGTTGAATCGCGCGCGGCGACAGACGGGAGCCGAAATGGCGGAGCCGGGCCCACCCTGCAGTGCTATTAGACGGAGAAACAGCTGCTGCAGCACAGGCACACGCGCGCGCGCTGGCTCGCCCCCCCCCCTCCGCCCCGCCCCGCTCACCTTTTGGCACAGGCACCGAGGAGCCGAGACAGGGTTCTCAGGAATGTCAGGTGTCTGCATCACAAAGCCTGTGTTTATGTTAACGCTGAGCTCAGCCTTACAGGTAGGGTTTAATCAAAACATTACCTCCCACTGACCCGGCTAATCGCCAGGGTGAGCCGCCAGTCAATGGAAGAAAAGGGCCAATCACATAAAACTTTTCTTTCTTCTTCTTTTTCACCCCCACCCAAAAGAAAACATGAAATAGTCTGTAAATGAAGGTAAGGAATGCAGCCAGAATGAATTAACCTACATTACTTAGTTTTAGTTATCTAAAATATCTCATTTTAATGACCTTGGTGATTATAAGACTGGGAGAAACATTTTTGATAATGTGTGCATAGAGCAATGCAAGTGACTTGCAAATCAGCTTAATACTGTGCTAAGTAACATGTATAAGCAAGTAAAAGCCAAGACCATTTGCAGCATGTTGTACTACATAGTACATGATAATCATTTTCAGCAGCCAAAAGAGATAGCTGTGTTACAAAGAGGTCATAAAAGTAGGAAGTATTTTTAGCTAAAAATAATAATTTTTAAATGACAAAGCTGTCTGATATTTGACAAATAGTTTAACAATCAGTGCGCATGCAATGAGTCTGATAGAAAATGCCAGCAATTGTCCCAAGGAAAAACGGCTCAGATCTGAACTCCCGCCAAGATGAGGAGCTTTTTCTCACTGAAGTGAAGGCATCTTTGACTGTGCAGTAAGGCAGAAAAAAGACAAAACTGTCTGCAGTCGGTAAGGCGTCAGTGGGGGAAAATGTATGGAAGGGGTTGAGAAAGAGCCCAGATCAACTTCAATGACAAGCAAACTATAACATGAATAGCCATTTAACTAAAGAGAAAGATCCAATACAGTTATCAGTAACAATTCAGGGAAAGTTATCAACATATCATAGGCAATGCAAGATGAATGCTCAAAATAATTTAAAAAATGATAAGGCTGTAAATCAATTGAAATAACTGTAGCTACTTGATCACTATTATCTGCAATTACTGCTTTTCTGTTGATAGTTCCATGTACTGTATGCAGAAAACCTGGAAGGTTTGTGTGTGTGTGTGTGTGTGTGTGTCTGTGTCCTTACATTAGTGTACCTGCAAACAGTGTTTAAGCACAGCACATGTTCCACCAGTTTGGCTGAGATTCAGCAATTTAACGAATCTCACTTTGCTGAAACATGATTATTTTTCAATGCACATATAATATCTGACAATCCCGGGGTCTGCGTGTGTTTATTGTTTGCATGGTTTGCATAAATGATTCAGGTTCTTCTACAGAAGGATTCCCCCACAATTCCATTCATCGTAGCGTAGCGCCTCTAGCCAGCTGGCTAGCTCAGCACCAGATGGTCAGTGCATGGCTAGCCCACGCGGAGTGCCCCAGCCACTGTGCGTTCTGGCCTCAGACAGGGTCAGATCTCCTCACCAGGAATGTAAGGATGACATCATACAGAGGAGATACGATACAGCGCGTACTGCACATTTTTACTCTCTCACACGCGGGACAATGATCCAGGTTTTGGACACAGACCGGAAAATGTAATTCAGGTCAGTGTATAATGTCCAGTTTCTAAAATCTCAGAAGGAGAGAAATGTAATCAGCAGACAGACACATACATACGCGCACGCGCACACACACACACACACACACACACACAAATACACACCTGCATATACACACGCACGCACACACAATCTCACTGGAGCAAACACATTTTGTGTCACCTGCAGAGGGGATGATTCCACTGCTCACTCTCTCTCTCGCTCTCTCTCTCTCTCTCCCTCTTCCTCTCCCTCTCTCTCTCCCTCCCTCCCTCTCTGGCGTATTGAGCAGTCAGTCCCTCTCAGTGTCGATTAACATACCTCACATTACTGCCGCAAAGATAACAGCTTCGCTTCCACGGGCCTGCCAATCCACAGTAATCCTCAAATACTCTCAATTTTCATTTCAAACAACAGCAAATCCAAACGGCAGCGGACGCACTCAATCATTTCCGCTTTTTTATTCATACGTTTCCCCCTTCCTAATTCTCGCCGCCCTTTCTCGCGTCTTTATTTCAAGATTGATTTTTTAATGAAATGTGAAGGAAACGAGCGGACGCTCCTCACAAAACCAAGCGCTCCACAAAAGGGGAGAAACGGCGACATGAAAAGTTCAGATGAGACTTTGTTCGATGACACTCGCTTGAAAGCTGCGCTTTGCTCAGCTTGGCCTTCAGCTCCAGAGCAGCTCTACTGCAGCCTCCGCTCTCCCCTGTTCCCAGCTCCTCTCCGTCCACCATTACACCCCGCACCAGGGGACATCCAGTCCAAATCCAGGCCTGCTTTTATTTTCTCCCGGGTAATTAACAGAACAATTAGTGCTACTGCTAGTGTCTTCATGCCTGACTCCCTGGTATAGGGAGAGTGGAAAACCAGCAGTTCTTGGCCCTCAAGGACCATGGACAAGGATATAATTCTGTCTAGACAAGCAACCAACCCCACACCACAGATCCTGCCTTAAAGTCCTCCTTAAAGTGTTCCTGTTAAAAGCTTCAGAACGATGATATCACTATGGAGTTATTAGGGGACGGGCATCCCTGCCTATTTGCTATGGGCAATCTCATGTTTATTAAGCAGATCTAGGACAAAGTTTGATCTAACGCATCACCTAAAACAATACGTGTATACTGACAGGAGTCTGGAGAGATATGCTTGCAGAGTTCAGATCATTCTTGGCTGCTTCATCGCTGCCAATCTTCGGTTGTCACGGAGATGACAGGCAGGTGAAGCAATAAAGGTGATGACAGAAGACAAGGCTCATTACAGGACGCAGGGAGAGATAAGCTAATTGAAATGGGATACTGCGGTCATATGAACGGAGGTGGGGGGGGGGGGGGGGGCGGCACGCTGCGTGCCTTTTTTTTTTTCCCGCGGAATAAATCTTTAGCTAACTGGCCGAGATGAAATCCCAGTGCTAACAGCTGCATTTAAGTCACACTCAGAGTAAGCCTCTTAAATTACAAAACTCTTTGGCCATGCGTGTATGCGTGTGAGAGTGTGGGCATGTGTGTGTGTGTACAGTATGTATGTATGTGTGCGTGTGTATGTGTGCGTGTGAGTGTATGTGTGTGAGTGTGTGCATGTCTGTGTGTGTGTCTGTGTGTGTGCACACAGTATGTATGTATGTGTGTGCATATGTGTGTGAGTGTGGGCACGTGTGTGTGTGTGTGTCTGTGTGTGTGCATGTGTGTGAGTGTGGGCATGTGTGTGTGTACAGTATGTATGTATGCATGTGTATATGTGTGCGCGTGTGTGTGTATGTGTGTGACTGCGTGCGGGTGTGTGTGTGTATGTGTGTGGCGTGTGTGCATGTGTGTTTGTGTCTGTGTACAGTAAGTATGTATGTGTGTGGGCGTGTGTGTGCGTGGCATGTGTGCTTGTGTGTTTGTATACAGTATGTACGTATGTGTGCGTGCGTGCGTGCGTGTGTGTGCATATATGTGTGAGTGTGTGCGTGTGTGTGCGAACCCTGCCATTTAATTACCGCTCCCTTGTACGAGTGCTGCATAATTGAATTATTGCGGGCTATGTGTTTCCTAAAGGAGGCAGAGTGCGGATGGCCAGTGAGTGACCACAGGAGCCAATCCCACACAAAGGCCCCTGATGGGCCCTGATTGAGCTGGACCGCAGTGGGCAGGGCCAGGGAGGCCCCCGTGCAAAGGGAGGCCTTGATGGACGACGTCGTAAAAACGACCTTCAAAGTGTGTGGGCCGCAGTTTGCCACCGTCGCCCCTTAATCTGGGATCAGAGAGGCCCTGGGAGCTTCCCAACTTTCTTCATTTCATCCCGTCAATCGGCCGCTTTTCAAAATCACTCATGTTGGCGTATCTTATTCATTTCCACTCACTGCGCTGATGAAGACATTTCATAAACAGATGAACCCCCTTCATATCCCCCACGCCGGATCGGGAAACCTCGGGAATATTAAAGAGGCGGTGATTTATAAGGGGTCTAGTGTGCATAATGGAAATCAGTGGTAAGTTGTTTTAGGGGGGAAAAAAATGCTGGTTATTAAGCAAAGGGGAACATTAACGCAGTTCATCTGTATCTAATGATTCATATTCAAATGAAATGTCAGGCTAGTCCAGACAGGGCTGTGCATCATCGCCTGTCAAGTCCTTGGTCATTCATCATGCTCAGCGCAGGCAGGTGTGGTTAGAGTACTGACGAGCTACAGGGCCTGTCCCAGTCATGTGCTCTGACAGTATCATAATGACACAATGAGGGACCAATAGGAAGTCCAACAGGACGGTTGTCCGGCAACTAACGCCTTACACGCTGTGGAATTCAAAACCAGGTGTGGAGTGAATTTCGGTCTGTGTGTGTGTGCATGTGTGTGGCTGCATGCGTGTGTATGCATGTGTGCATGTGTGCGGCTGCTGTGTGTGTATGAGTGTCTGTGGCTATGTGTGTGTGTGTGTGTGTGTGGCTGCATGTGTGTGTGTGTGTGTGGCTGCTGTGTGTGTGTGGCTGCTTGTGTGTGTGTGTGTGTGTGTGCGTGTGTGTGTGTGTGTATGTGTGTGTGTGTGTGTGTGTGGCTGCACGTGTGTGTGTGTGTGTGCGCGTGTGTGTGTGTGTGTGGCTGCATGTGTGCGTGTGTGTGGCTGCTGTGTGTGTATGAGAGTATGTGTGACTGTGTGTGTGTGTGTGTGTGTGTGTGTGGCTGCTGTGTGTGTGTGTGTGTGGGTGTGTGTGTATGTGTGGCTGCTGTGTGTGTGTGTGTATGTCTGTTCATACATGCGCCTACAGGGGTGTGTGTGCCTCTGAGTGTGTCGGTATTTTTGTACATTGAATTAGCCCTACCTTTGGCACTGTTACCTGAACTGAAAGATAATCTTACGCAATCTGCTCTTGTTTTCACCTAAGCACTGTTTACACTTACATCTTCAGTGCTGGACTGACACCAATGTCAATAACAAAATAAAACCTATGAAAAATGTGCCAAGCACCAGTGATATCCATAAGTGACATCTGCAATTATCTCAAATTCAGGAGCATTAGTCCAAAAAAGTTTTTTTTCCCCCCCAGCATCTTCATGTCACATGACCCACACTCATTCACCTCTAAAAACACACAGCTATTACTCCCACAAAAGGCTGAAGGTCAATTATGTGTAACCTGCTACCAGGAAGCCATAAAGGAGACAGGCCCAGGTTTCAGCAGTGTCCATCACTTAGTGGCACACACAGCAGACGTACATCCACCAGCTCCAGCGCAGGGACGCGGGCTGGGGCTGGGGGCTCTTTATTGGCACCATGTCTCTCATCGCCACGGCGATTCCCCTGCCCCATCTCCCCGCAGACACAACTGTCACTACGTCCATTACCAGCGTCCATTCAGGGCCTACCTGCCGGCCCAATGGGGCCCTTGTTCTCGGAGGCTCCGCCCTCCGGGCGGCCGCTGCCTGCTGACCCCTAGCTCCACCACCCCCATTATTGTAATTACAAGACTGGAAGCACTGGAGACCGAGGACCGCATTGCGGCCAATTAGAGCCGGCCATGTCCGACGCACCCGCGGTTTGGGTTACCCAGACGGGGCACAGGGGGACGGACGTCAGCCTCGGCCAGGGCCTGCGCCTCTATTCATGCGTGCGGCCCCCAAATAGACAGCCCTAATTTGTGCCTGTCATTGGGGCATAATAAGGTCTGTGTCTTCAAAATGCTAACCCCCCCATTTCAAAAGCAGAGGTACCCTGCTCTACAAATACTTTTTCCACCAATAGATTCCTTAGGTATTTGTGGAAAGGACCCAGGAAACCGTCTCTATAATTTGCATTTGTAGCCCGGTGGTGTCATCCTTCCTTCTGTCGGTCTTCAGGGGAACATGGTCTAGCGTTATGCCATTCACACTTCAGGCCTTACAACAACACAAACAAGCAACCCTAATCCAAACTGAACCTAAGATTATGGAATTAGAATCCAAAACCAATCGTCTCTCAGGAGGAATGTGTGGTCACAGCCCATAATATTCCGAACACGTGTGGGCCGCACTTCAGAACACGGCTGGAATGCTACTCCAAAATCCTTACACAAGTCACCAAACCAAACATAAAAATTATTTAATTTAAATAACCCTGAAACAGGTATCTGAAATGTCCTGAAGGTTTAAGTGGTTTTATTTCAATCAGCAGGTAATTTAGTGTGTGAGCTCTTTAGCCAATCATTGATTTAAATAAGCACTAAAGTAGAGAAACACTGAAAATCGGGGCACTGTGGCCCTCCAGGATTTGCCTTTGAGATGAATGTCCTACACGAATACATTTGAAAAGCAAGCAAGAAAAATTATCTAGCAAAATAAAAATGTGGAGCTTTTTCTCTGACTGAAACATAAAACTCAAAACAGTGGCCTATAGATTATGTTCTCAACTGCCATGTCACATGAGCATTCTTTCCAGTCAGAACAACTCAGCACATATCCTCATCAATCTTCATCACTATTCAAGGAATCTTCTCTGACAAGGAAGATTAATTGCTGGGACAAGTAAACAAAACATTATCATCATCATCATCATCATAATCGTCGTCACCATCATCATCATCAGATCTCAAGAACACTCAACATTCATTGCTATTGGCAGTATAACAGAATCTCCACTAAATCTGTGCTTAGGTAGACAAACGTAGATCTAAATCAGTACATCGCTGACACGCTTTACACTGTGTTATTGGGAGGTGCGAGGTCACCTGTCCCTTAGAGGGCTAACAATTGTTTCACAACTTACCTTCTTTTCTCACAAAATGGAGGGGTAATGCGAAACATGTTTTTAACCTTATACACAAACTTCAACACAAATGAACCGTGAATATTACAAAAATGTAAAACGTTGTAAAACTGTGTACACAAATAGAATAAATTCTAAAATTGCACACTAAATAGTTACGGAAAAATAAAGTTTGAAAAGATTATTCACTCATTTTTGACATCCATGCCTCCTGACCATATTGATCAATCCGCATTGAATCTTCAAATATCTTACGATATTTTTCAACAAGTTCTTTCAATTTACAGTAGAAAGCAACAAGTTTATGGTATTATCACTCTGCTGATCTTCTCAAGGGCCGTAAAGCTCTCACTCAGCCCACGTTGGTAGCGTCATAGCCGTTCATTTCTCGACTCAGCGTAACTGAAGGTATGAACATGTCCCACTGGCGTGCTGCTGGAGTAAAAGGGTCACCAGAGTCCTTCAGGGGATTTTAAACTTCTTTTTACATGGCCATTTGTCATTGCTCACGCGAAGAGGAGAAAAGGCACGCATGCTATCAGCCATGCTGTCTGCTGGATGAGGTTCAGGATGAGTTCATCATCTCTCAATCAATCGCCAAAGGTTCGACATTTTCAACACGACACATGCACAAACTTCACACACCTCCAGATAACGTTCTTCCCCTGTGACTCACGTACTTACTTACTGTTTAGGGGAGTTCCTATTCTTTTCAATGTGCTATTTCTACATTTCAAATTCACTGTGAAATGGGAAATACTGCTTTCTCAAAATATCCGCTGCCAATAATATGGTGGCAGTGGATGTTAAAACAATTTTGCAGTATAGACGCCATGTAAATGAGACAGGCAATTATTGTTTTTATTTCAGTTATAGAGATTGTGCTTAAAATTAATTATTGATTATTTGGAGAAAGAAATACTGCACTTTTTCAAAATATCCACTGCCATAATACTTCATGAATGTTTTTGCAGTAAACATGACATGTTGCTAATAAGACTGCATATACATGAGAAAGGCATATGCTAATACATTTATATTAAGATACATTTTTTAAATTTATTTTATTGATAGAGTGTGGTTAAAATGGAAGGGCCGGCCTTTAATCTGAAAATTTGGTAATCTATGAGCTACACCCACCCATCAATCCTTCTGAGAGTTTTGTCGTAAATGTTACATTCAAGACAAAAAAACAAAGTGGTCTTGTGTCTGCACTCATCAATAGTTGCTTATACTGTATATCTACAATATGCCATGTCAATAAAGCACTTTATTTTAAACTTGGATTGAATATATCTTGTATCCTTGGGTAACTGTCTGTAACCCCTGGCTATTCACTAGCACATACTATTTTATCCACTGGGATTAACTAACCTGAGGCTGGCTTCAGATAGGAACCGAATTCACAGGGACACAAGCACCTAAGAAGTACATTTTGATACGATCGATCTATCCTGTCCTTATTGACACAGCAGGCCTTATCGGCTAGGACCATACAATGAGCTACTCCATACTGTAGGTCTTCAGTAAGGGAGCTTCTAACACACACATGTACATGAATGCATGCAAGCGAATGGTTATGATCGTGGTTCGTCAAACCCCGGTAACAATGTCAGAACATCATATCGACGATGTCACAACGGTGCCAATCAGGAAGGTTCAAACTGTGGTTCAGACATGAGGAAGAGTTTCTGTGGGGGGCGGGGGGGTCACTCTCTCCACAGGTACTATGGTGTTGGGGGGCATCGGAGATTTCAATGGCGATCTGGTGTTGGGGGGAGTTGAAGGGTGTGTGTGGGGGATGGGGAGGAATCATTTACAGATACACAGCGTTATCTCCCACAGAGGTGTGGAGGAAGCAGATTAACAAGTCTGCTGGATGTACACTGTCCAGGCCATAAGAATGGAGGAAAAAAACCTACAGTGGCGTTGTTGTTGCAAAATCCCTCTTTCAAACACTGATAAGGAAACAACGTATTTCTATCCTCTAGGGAAGCAGATAACGGAGCTGCAAAGGGCTGGCGGACAGATCAACTCAAATGAATACCAATGGCAAGAATACAGGATATCCCTTTGGGTTGTATATCTACAGTTTCTTTTTATTAAGATCGCCACAAAAAATATGCATTAGAAATATGAGCTTAATATATGGTAATACTGTGTAAACACACAGATCCGAAAGCCATTCTGGAGAATGTATCGACTTGAGCGCTCGAAGCCTTAATGATTGATCTTCAAACTCAACAGTAGGCCCCAGAGCATATTTATCTTGTTGAAAGGAAAATGACAAAAATGTAAAACTCTGCACCAATATTCCGCGGGAAAATGAATGACTGCTACAGCCTCAGCCTTTTCATATACAGACTTTATTTTATTTTCCATTTGAATTGAAACTGAGGAAATGGGAAAGGGAAGCCCAGTTTCACCACTTTGAATCCGAGAGGTCACATATGACCGAGAGTGCAAACATACACCTGACCGTCACAACAGGCAGGTCTGAATGTGAACTAATGCATTCCCAACCTTCCTCCTTCTCAAAAAGGAATTAAAAACATGCACATTAATGGAACCAAACAAATTATACCGAACATGATATGTTGGTTTTACATAACAGAGAGGGCACAGTTAGCCTTGCCTGTTGCACAACACCTTTTTAAAAGGCACGGTTCATTTTCATAATAAAGTGAAGACATCGACAAGAGTGTGTTTGTACAACGACGCCTGACGTATATTTTAATTTCATGCTCAGGAAACCCAACCTGTTTTGAAATCACTGTTTGGGTGGACATCTCTCATTATATGCAGTTGCCAGTGAATATCTCGCCAGACTCCTTGTGAGACAGACAGTGACAGAGAAGGAACTGCATTTAAGTTAATGTGATACAGTGCCTGGGGGAAGAAGGATTTGTGAGCCCTTTGTAAGTATTGTTACTGCACACTTACAGGGCTGAAGGTTTTTCTCTGTGTGAACGAGTGATAGATCATTTAATTGAAAACAACGTTGTCTTTTTTCCTTCTCTCTCCAGTCCTGCCAAAGTCTGACACCTGGACACCCATCCCAATTTCAGGCATCGCTGAGGTCAAATATGATTAAACCTGTAGTTTCAAAAACAAAAGGAGAATAAAGGCTCCATTCATTCCACAGGTATTCTCCTGTGTAATCTTTGTGCTTTGAAAACATGAGCAGTCATATTCGGCACTAACTACACCCTGGCACTAAAAACGCAATACATCCAGATTCTAATAACCCACACACTATGGCCATACTGCAATAACCCAATGCATTCAGGTCTTAATAATCCATCTGTACAGACCATAATAGCCACACTCAGATCTTCATGATCTACGCGGACAAGAAATAATATCCCAACAAACACAAGTCTTCATACTGACATGTGACAACACACACACACACACACACACACACATACATGGACACACACACCTACACCCACCCAGCCACAATAACCCACTCACTGAGCCCCAAATAACACACTCTACCCCTAATAACCAACATTCTACTCCTAATATCCCACACACTCCACCTCAAAAAACAGCCTGAGTAATCCCAATGATGGCCGACACCTTTAACAGCCACACAATGTGACCTTAATAAAGGACACACTCTGCCCCTAAAAGCCCACATAGTTTGGCCCTACGGACACTCAGTCTGGCCCTACGGACACCCAATTTCAGGTCTCCAGCTCGAGCAGCCCACACACTACGGCCTGTAACACACCAGCACATCCAGGCTCAAATAAAATCTCCCCCTGTCAAGCAAAACAATATCAAAAGTATGAGCAAATAATCATTAACTGATTTATGCCAAAGCTTCTTGGAGGCCATGCCTTAAAAGAAACATAAAAAATAATACGCACAGATACCCCTCAGAAATAGTGAAAGGACAATGTAAAAGCATCTGGATCCAACAGGGATAAGTGATACTGAGGACCTTTCTATTCTTAGAAGATGAAAACCTAAACAAACTACGGAAAGATTAATCACTATAGCTCTGTTCTGATACGCTATGGGCTGGTTACACAGATATAGATTAAGCATAGTCCTGGACTAAACTGAGTTTCCAATGGAGAATCTCCATTCAGAACTGAATTTAGTCGAGGACATGGCTGTGTGTGTGAAACAGGCCCTATGGCCCAGCCATTTATGGATTGGATTGGGACTATCCCATTCAAAGTATCTCTTGGTATTCCCTTCAAGAGCATGATACCTGACACTGAAGCTAGGTTTTCTTTCCAGTTAGAATTCATCACTGACTGAAACAGGTTTGGTGCTGAGAGAGCAGTTGGCCTTCACGAGGGGGGGTAGGATAAATGAGTCTGTCTCTCCGTACCCTTCCTCGTTGACACATTAACGGCACGTTGGGCAGGGGAGGCAGCGTTGGCAGGCTGAAATGCAATTAGACAGAGGTTTAATGGGAAAAGTGGGCCAGCGCGTCGCAGCAGGAGAACACACTCTGCGGTAAATTAAAGTGCGCGTCCTCTCGCCGAGATGAGCTTTTATTTAACCGCACGTTTAATCGAGCTCTCCGAACACTCGCCACCGCAGCTGCGGGCGGGGATCTGCTCCGGGTGGAGAGGGAGAGCACGGCGAGGACGGAGGGATGAGAACGGAGGTGTAAAATCACTTTTTCAGCACGAACAGCTGAACCTTTTTCTGGGTTCTTGTGGCTTGTTCCAGTTGCGTTTTCCAGAATGGCTCTGTCCTGTTTGGTTTAAACAGAGGTGCTTCAGTAACGATAGGTGCCTGGAGGTGACATTTTCTTTTCTACAATGTTCATTTAATAAAATGAAAGCAAACATGGCTAATCGCAGTTAATTCACAATGAATGTCTGTTTATCACCATTTTGTTTGAAAGTTTTCCCAGTCACTGTGCGTTTAAAAAAAAAAAAAGCTGAAAATGCAAATAAAAAAAATAAAAAAACAATATACAGCATTTCTGAAAAAAGACAATTGACTAAAATGCAAGAACAACAAGAAGAAGAAAGAGTCAGAAGAACATATTGAATTTAGGACTGTCTTTTTCTGTCTGTGCCATAAATCTCTGAAGACAATGCAGGGAATTGTCTTCGACTAATGTGTCTATAGGCTCTAAAGCAAAGCGGTAATTTCTCAGGGCAACAAGAAACGCACCTCTGTGTCCTGAGGGAGCTTTAAGCCTGCCCAAAACTGCCCCCTCAATTGGGAACGGGGGGGTGGGGGGATCCCACGGTCTTCACCCCCCCCCCCCCCCCCCCCGCCCCCCTTCTCCAAATACCTGGGATATTCAGCCATTTTACTGAAGACGCTTCATTCTGTTTAAAGGGGCGGCGTTGTTGACAACCTCAAAGGAGGCTGCTCCTGTTCCCTTCAGAGGGATTTCTATTCTGTCAGTAACAACAGAAATACCGTCCTTGTCAGAATCAAAACTTAATTAAAATTTTGAATATATAAAACAACAAAAAAAAAACAACTTATTGAATTTGAACCCTTTGATAGATTTATCCCCTGAACCAAAAAAAAAGTGAAAAAAGATTCAATAACACCTTTCATAGGGAGAGTACAAAGGACGGAATTAGCATAAAAGTGTAAACCAGCGCGGGAGCGATGTGCTTTTTAAGCTTATTGATGTCGAGTTCAAGGAGCTCAGCACATTGTTTCGCGTGAAAGCTTGACGGGTGTCAAGGTGATTATTAAGATCACCAATAAAAAAACAACACGGTTTGAAATGTTAACGTGTGGAGTACGTCGAACACAAAATCCATCAAATGTTCGGTTGAAACTGAAAAAGAAATGTCTATGGTGCTATTCAGCTTTCAAGACACAATTATTTACACGGTTGCCTAAACTTTTTTTTTTTCTCAAAAAACACTGTGACAAACACAGTGAGCACTTTATTAGGTAGACCTGTACACTAGCAAATATTTAATCAGCCAATCATGTGGCAGCAATTTAATGCATAAAAGCATGCAGACATGGTCAATAGGTTCAGTTGTTTTTCAGACCAAATGTCAAAATGGGGAATAAATGAGATCTAAGTGACTTTGACCGTAGAATGATTATTGGTGCCACACAAGGTTTGGGTATCTCAGAAACTGCTGATCTCCTGGGATTATCACACACATCAATCTCTAGAGTTTGCAGAGAATGGTGCGAAAAACAAAAAACATCCAGTGAGCAGCAGTTTTGCAGGCAGAAACATGTTGTTAATGAGAGAGAGGAGAAGATCCAGACTGGTCAAAACTGACAACAAGGCGACAGTAACACAAATAACCACACATTACAACAGTGGTATGCAGAAGAGCATCTCTGAACACACATTGTGTCAAACCCCGAAGTGGATAGGCTACAGCAGCAGAAGACGTAAGTCTAAAAATAAGTCCAATAAATACCTAATAAAGTGCTTCGTGAGTGTAGAAGTAATAATGAAATTGAAGAATTGTTTCAATGAACAAAACAGTTCAGCATAACCCATTAGCCTCGGCATAAAAAATGCTAACTCTTGTAATCATATCTATGTTCTGTAAGCAGTTTTTGAAGGAACAGGAGTGCCCAGGCTCTTTGGTTTGGCACTGTGTGTATGGGACCAGGGTTTCTGCAGCCCAGCCCTGATTAGCTCCACGCCCTCATCCCCCATCTCAGGGTCAGGCGGGTTAACCTCCTCCTGGCCCCTCATTCCAACAGCTCAGCCCTCAGGGGCCTATTCTGCTCTACCTGAGCCAATTCTGTCTCACTCTCTCTCTCTGTTCTCTGTCTGTCTCTCTTTCTGTCTCTCACTACCTCTCTCTCTGTTCTGTCTCTTTCTGTCTCTCACTACCTGTCTCTCTGTTCTCTGTATGTCTCTCTTTCTATCCCTACTACCTGTCTCTCTTTCTCTTTCTGTCTCTCACTACTTGTCTCTCTCTTGCTCTCACTACCTGTTTCTCTCTCTCTCTCTCTCTCTGTTCTATCTGTGTTTCTCTTTCTGTCTCTCACTACCTCTCTCTCTCTCTAATTCTCTCTCACACACATTTCTACCAATTGTGTGCCAACCGATATTGGCATGAGTGTGCTCTGAAACTCAGCTAATACAGAAAGTGGAATCAGACAGCCAGGTATTTACAGAGAAGAGCCACACCTTTGGGAGTTTGGTACACAGTGTCCTCAGACACCACTGGCTAACACAATGATAAAAAAACAAAATACTGTCTGTGATGAATCAGAGTGCAGTCAAATGCACTGTATGGCGATGCCAGGGTAGATGACTGTGCTTTAAATATGCATTTTACCCTTTAAAGTTCATTGCCAATGGAAGTGAGCAACAGGCTGATGACATACTGTCATTCAAAAATCCAGATTAATTCAGTAATTATCATTTAAACACATGGCCTATGACCTGTGTGTCTTCCAGCTGTGTTCCAACACCCAGAATCCCATTAACGTGCTGTCACACATGCATGCATATAAACACGCATGCCTATACACACGCATGCCCATAAACACGTGAAACAGGCAAGCCAGAGGGGTCAAGCAGCATTGTGTGTTGGTAAAAAAAAAAAAAAGAAGAAGAAAGCTAATTAACTAAAACTTACTAAAAAGACTAAAGTCTGAAAAGTCTCACATGCATTTCGACCAAGCTGCTTCAATCACAGCTACAGTCACTGACACTGTCCTAAATGACAAATCAAAATAAATCAAAATTCATAACTATTTGATTTCTGCTGTTCTGCCCCATTGTAACCCCTGCTGTTCTTTATTACACAGTCAAACCCTTTCCCTGTCGGTGACTGAAATAAAGGAATCCTGTCCTCAAGAAGGCTGGGATTCACTGAGCTGTACTATAATAGGGTTACTCAATAAGGGCCTGAGAGGCACTGAGAGGCCTGGTGTTTTCCTGTTCCAGTGCTCTCCCTGGTGTGTACACAGTCTGTCAGGTGTAGTTTTCCTGTTCCAGTGCTCTCCCTGGTGTGTACACAGTCTGTCAGGTGCAGTTTTCCTGTTCCAGTGCTCTCCCTGGTGTGTACACAGGCCGTCTGTCAGGTGTAGTTTTCCTGGTTCCTCAGCAGTGTGTGATGAGGAGGTGACAGGAGGGAGGAGTCCCGGGCCCGGTGTGCTAAAAGCCTGCCTTACCGCTCCACCATCACTGATCCACACCGCAGATAAGCCCCAGCGTGTCCACTGGCTATATAATCTGGAGTAGGCGTAGGCCGGAGCGCGTGGGGCCAGCTTAATCACCCAGCCTCCCTCCTTCCCTCTGCCTAATTTGTAGCTGATAAGGCCACTGATAGGATGGCTGTCTTGGGTTCCCTCACTCCTGGGCTCCCTTTGAAGCAGGTTGAAAGGTATGCTGGGTATTCACTCACGGAGGTCAGGCCTCTCTGTCTGGTGATAAGAGCACAGCTACTGTACGTTCGGTGCGCGCACGTGCGTGTGAGGAGCGAGAGGTATGCAGGCGGGGAGGGCAGGGATCGGATGCACTCAGGTACAGAGCACTCCTGTCCGGGCATCGCCATTGCTGCCAGTCCTGTTTGTGTTGTAACTGAACAGGGCCAAGACTGAAGATTTACAGTACTGTCACCTTGGCATTTGTGTGTGTCACCATTCTCTGGTTCTCACGTTAGCTACAGTCCCAGGAACTTCTTAAAAATATATTTCACGAGACAGCCCCAACACACGACAAGTGACATTTCTCAAAAGTGAAATCTTCCTCAAAGGAAGATTTAATGTGCGAATACGACGAATGACCTCTCCTTGCTTATTCAGGCAGTACTTTGTGGTGGTGTTGTTTTTATGTAGCTGCTTTGGCTTCTGTTCAAAAATGCATCACTACTGCCAGTAGTACTGCCAGTATCTTCAGGAAACTTTTCCAGAAAAAATACATTTTTACACGGAAGGACGTAAAATAATTTTGATACGTGGAGATCTGCAGTTGCAGAATTCACAGCCTGAACAGGTAGAAATAGGGAGCACAAGATGGCCGAACCCCAAAGCAGGCGGTAGTACGGAAGCGCCTTGTTTATCTAATTTCACCTCTGTAACATCGGCGTCTCCGTCCCTTTAAATAGCTGGAGTTCCTTTGTGAGTGCAGCAGGTTTAAGGACGAGGAGATATACGGCGGGCGAGGTGAGGGAGACAGCGGCCGGGAGATGAATCAGACTCATAAAGGAGAGCAGAGAGAGGTCGGGGCGGAGGTCACGTGTGCACCGGAGATAAGGAGTGCTTCGTTTGGCTGTGACGGACAGCTCTCCGATGGCCTGCCATAGCCCCCCGGCTCTCCGCCGCCCCGCTCCGTGTTTACCGAACGCTCGCAGGTGGGGCAGTTAGAAACATCTTTAAAAAACCCGACACAAAGCTTGGCTTCTCCTTCCGCCGAAACATGCATCGCCGTTTAAAACGCGCCACTGTGGAATCTGTTCATCTGACGCCTTGGGCAAGGACACCCCCCCACCCAACCCCACACACACCTTGTTTAAATAAATAAGAAGGCTGCCAGCCCTCTCTTGTGGATCCACTTTTCTATACTGGGGTGAATTAAAGAGGATTGGTTTTGCTCTGAGGAAGTTGACCTTTGACCTCTCGGCCCGTCCGTCACCGTCAGGATGGAGATAAATCTCCACCTCGTTCATTGGGCCCCATGATGGAAAAAGCGGGGGAGTGGGGAAGAGAGAGAGAGGGAGAGAGGGAGAGAGGGAGAGAGAGAGAGAGAGAGGTGGGCTAGACCAGGTGAGGCTGACCAGGTGTGTTTGTGTTTACACAGAGCCAATGGGAGGGGGGTGATTGGCAGTATCTGCGCCCCTGTTCATTCCCAATTCCATCTCATCCCACCATACCAGCCAAAACTGTATTCTACAACAGCCCTGCTTACTGTACACACCAAAACAATATGCCTTTCTCAACGTGGATAATAGCAGAAAAAAATCCTCAAAGAACAACGTGCCGACCACACACTCGGAAAGAGGAGACAATGCGCAATGAGTCAGGAGGCGCACAATGTTTGATTCTTCTCCGTCGGGCGCGGGGAAGAAAGGCATTAACGTAAAACTCGCAGACTCCGTGCCAAAGGCAACACAAACGCACTTTGGTTCACCGAAATTATCCCTCTAATTCGATCCTGCGTCTTCAATTCACACGTGGTAAATCTGACACGCGGCTCCATGGTGGAGCAGGAAAGCAGGCCGGAGAGATCCAGGCTGGCAGGGAGAACTCCCCGGAGGACATTTTACCACTCAGTGTCCCCCCAGGGGCGGGGAACGGCATGGGGGAAGAGAGAGTTCGGTTCCGGGGGAGATGTGCCGACATTTTAGCAGTAAGTGGAGGTTTGGGATTACACCGCCTTGATGGACAGAAAACGATGTGAAGCGACACATGAATTAAGCAGAGTGACTGACGGCAATATACTGAGCTTTAATACCCAGTGTTAAAGGCGCTCTCACTCTCATTCTCTTCTTACGCACTGCTGTTATGAACACATTTCGTTTATACTTCTTAATCAGTCCAGTGGATGTGATTTTTGAATGCGTACCTGTACATTTTAAACATTGAATGACACATTTCATGATCAGTAATGCAAAGGATACATTTTTAAAGACATACGATATCAATAAAACCTCTCTTTCCAGTCAATTCTCAGTGAGTTCCAGGAGAACCCCCTCTGATAGACAACTGGAACTATGAAATCTGCACATTTCAGCACTGTCAACCGTGATCATTTATCTTCAAAGCCATTTCAAATCCAAAGTTCTCCAGGTACCTCATTATTTAAAAAATGATTGCTAAGAATAACAAAATGGAGCCACATTTAATTAATTTAAATGTCTCCCTCATTCAGGCACTGTCTGTTCTTTGAGAGATGGCATTAGTTTCCTTGCACAGAGAGAATTGGGCTAAAATGGCTCCCTGTTCACATTAAAATGGATATTTATTACTGCCTTTAAATCAGACAGCCGTTCACTTACCCTGAGGATTTAGAGGACAGTATATAAACTGAGTACTCTAGGGACTTACAAGCCAGAAAAGATTAGAATCTGAATCCACACTTTCTCTCTGTCTATATTTAGTCCCTTCCCATCCGAGACTTGACAGTCTGCATCTATGAGTGCCATCATAATAACAATACAAATAAGAAAATTCTAAACCACTTAAATCTAGCTTCCAGACTCCTTTTTTTTTTTTTTTTTTTTAAATTAGGAAAATCACTTTTTATCACATTTTTATCACAAAATTGAGAAAAACAGCTGAGTGCTTATGGTCCAGACAAAGGATCCTTATCTCCGCAGACGTGTGGATTTAAATAAGATTCGACGTTCTTAAATAAGCCCATTGTAAAGTTGTATAGCTTCTGGAGAGGTAGGGAGTGTACTCAGAAGAACACTCACCTGGTTTACTGCAGTAACGTTGAGTGTAAAATACTAATGTTCCCAATTCTGCAATATACAGTACTACATGCTGTTTAGAACATGGGGGATGGCTGATACCAAAACTGCTGTTGATATATAGAACACACTTCAATGATAGCTTGACAATTCAAACCACCAGCAGCTCATGACATCTTTTGATGCCACTCATGGGCTGGTGCTTATATAATGGACACAATCATCACCAGAGCAAAGACAGTGCCTTTGTTTTCACCTGTTTTTTAGATCTGCCGTAACTACCTATTCTTACAAACATAGAAGCTTTCAGTATTATTCTCTATTCTTCTGGAAACTTCTGAAAACGTGTCCCTTAAACGCACCATGGCGAAGAAACGAAAGGAACCTCTCAGCATCACCGTACGATTTGATATTCTTGCTGTCGCTGACAGAACCCAATGATCATGCAACTCTAAGGGTACTTCCTGCATGGATACACAACGGATGTACCACATGAATATAGTTTGAAATGAGAGGTAGGGATTAATATTAGCAAAAATTGAATGTGAATTCTTATTATATTTATAAGAAATTTACAGCTGATTACTCCCATAACTTATAACTTATAATGTTTAAAGATGTGGAATAAGTATTTTAATAAAATGTTTATAAGCATTCCTCATAAATTCTTTTTAATACACTTTAAACAACGAATACTGAAAAATTTTATTTTTCTGCCAGTGGTGTTGTAGTGTTTGGTTGCAGTTTTTGGCTGTCATGTCAAGCAGTTACAGGGTACTTATGACTCAAGCCACAGAACTGTCATTGCACAAAATGATCGTTCTTTGGCAGTGTGCTTTCAAAACTCTCTTCTAATATTACATCAATAGGTTTCATGTATACAATGTAAATATATTTCTTTTGACAACGTAATTATTTTAGAATTTGGTTTTATTTTCCAGGTATAAAGAAAAAGAAAAAAAAGAGTTAAAAATATAATTAAAGAATTCTACTCCTTTATATATAATGGTTTGACTTGATGAAAACTGTTCACTTATATGACAAATAAAAAGCTGTGGAATGGCTACTTTGTTTAGCAAGCAGGATTAATTAGGATAATTCATCATGGGCATTGGGCATAAGGTCAAATATTTCAGAAGTATAGCCAACAAACTGGTCCAAAACAGTATTTTATTATACTGATAGACTCAATCAGTCCCCCATAGGGATATCCAGTGAAACTTCTCCAATGAAAATATGAATTTTGAGCCTATGTGGACATTTTGGGTGCGATCCATGGGGAGTTAATGCCCTGGATACTGCTCCAGAGCGGTGCAGAGCTCATGAAACGGGTCTGGCTGGCGAGGACGTTCGGGGAGGTTGAAAAGGCAGGATCTTCCCGCACATGAAAGCCGATCCTCCAGATGACAGCAGTGGAGGGATTTTATTCACATTTTAAAATGTCACCGAACATCTGGTTCATATTTACCATTATTATACGACCCACAATGCCCCTTTAACACTTAAACGATTCTATCTCTTCTATGGATTACTCACTATCGTCTTCTGCATAATTTATGAGTATAATCTTTCAGTGAAAGAAAAAAACCTGCCAACCTGCCACAGATTTTGAAGCGATACACAAAGTACTTAATGTTTCCTCTAATGAGATTATTCTGAATGCACGGGAGCTAAAATAATAACAGTAACAACAATTTGTACACTGTTCCCACTTTAACCCCTTGGTTCTTGTGACGCTGCATCAACGGCATTTGTTCTATGAAAAAACGAATCTTCCTTTAATCATTTGCAATGCCTTCTATTTACAAACGCTTATCAGATTTCACTGATAAGGCTGGATGATATTAGTGTCTCTAATGACTTCTTTCTGCTTTTAATACAATCTCTCTCATCGATTCCTGCTCCACTTTGCGATGGGTAATTACGCAAATTGCGTGTTTCTCTTAAGGTTTTCTTGCCGTCCCCTTGGTTATTAGCGATATTCTGCTAGCACTCGGACACAACAGCACCAGTCCCTTCCCGAGCGGAACAACACGCCCGCCTGCCTCCTGTCTTCCTCTGCCGGTCTCTGCATCCTGCAAGTCAGACATGACAGTTCTCCCTCTCTCTGTGTTATTATGACGAGTACACAGTTTCGATAGAGTGCCCTTCTGACATTTCAGACTTATTAGCTACTTTTCATACCGCCTTCAATCAGCCTTCTTAATCCTCACAGGCAGAGGCGTTTTTTAATTCGCCGATCGACCGATAAGCACGGCGGCGGCAACACGAGCGACCGGCGGAGGGAAAAAAAGGATTTACACGTAGATGAATCGTGCTTACAAGATGGAACCCTGGGCATTAGGAGCAGATCTGAATTTCCTATCTGTCAGTTTTTTTTTTTCTACCCGTCGCATTCGTTCACTGTTTTTTTCCCCCCTTCTTCTCCGCCATTACCCTTGCTGATTGCAATCTTTCAGCGCCATTGGGCCCAGTGCTTCTGCAGTTTTTAATCTGCCTTTAATCCCATAGATTTTAAATATTCCCCAGCTCCCGGAGACTGGAGGCAATTAACTGCCCTTCTGATGCTCTTCTTATCAGTTGCCTCCTTGTATCTCTCTGAAGCAGCCTCAAGACACTGCCGCGGCTGACAAATAATACCGCCATTTACCGCCTACAATCCGCCGGGACCAGGAGGGGGCCAAGACAGACCAGGCGCATTCTAAATAGGTATTTGGTAAACATATCATACGGAGGGATGCTGGAAAGACGTTGTGTGCGCGCGCGCGCGTGTGTGTGTGTGTGTGTGTGTGTTCGAGCACGGGCGGGTGTGTGCGCACGTTTTCACAGGCATAAATTTCCGGGGTTGAAAATGAAATATCTTTCCCTGGTGCTATAAGGCGAATGTGAGTGATGCGTCTGCCTATAAGACGCATTCGCTGTGCTTTAACATTCACGGTGGAGTAACAGAGTGGCAGTTCTTTTTCATGACCAGCAGCTATCGCAAGAGCTTACATTCCGCTTCTGAATCAATAAAATACAATCATGTCAATCTTTTTTTTTTTTTTGATGTCTTTTTAAAAAAGTTGCCTATAAACAAAAATCACAATTATCCCATTCTCTAAACATTCCCATGGAACTGTACAAGCATGAAACCCTTGTTGCACCAGTGAGGAACATTCCAGGAACGCTGATATGGGAAGATTTAAGTACAGATTTCCTAAAAGTGGAGAGGTGGCACTTCAAACATAATGTGGGACCTGCTATCTGAAAGCTGCAAAAGGAAGGGGGGCCAGGGGTGAGCAGAATGGCTTTGCGTTCCAAGTTTGGGCGATTATTTCGGTAAACAGATGCAGGAGCATTGGGATCTCAGAGAGAAATCTCCCTCTCTTTCCCTGTGCAAGTTTGTTCCCCTCCAAATCCACCACAGCCTGTATTAATTGGATTGCTCGGCGGGGGTGTGGGGGCGGGTTTTGCCGTTGCGCTAATCCTTGGCATCTTCTCCAGAACTGACTGACAGTGCGCTGATCACATCTTACAAAACAACATTGTTTTTTTTTCAAACAATGCACTCCATTTTGTTGTTTTTCTGGGAGGTGGGAGGGGGCATTAAACTTCTGACTTATCATAAGCACGATACGGATCAGTTCAGAACCGTATGACACCATAAACCCATGATGCTCCTTGTCCCACTGCCAGGAGAGATCTAGGCCGATGTTATAGATTAGCAGCTAATAATAACGCGTACGGTCCAGGCATCTCACAGTCTCGCAATGGGAGTTTCTCCACATCACTTTACCTCATTTCAGACAATGATTCAGCCAGAACCTTAGAAGCGGACTGCTCGGTCCTACAGTTGAGATGCTAGAGGTTGGCCTTATAGTTGGCCTTGGGAATGGGGGGGGGCGGGGGGGGTTGGGGGCGGGTGCCAAAGATTCGTTTGGAGCCACTCGCACACCCACCTTCAGCCCCCACCAGTCCGGTGGACCTTTGCAACTTGTTCTTCCAGAGAATCGTATAAATCCATTGGCAAATATTGAAGTGAGTCAAACTCTGTCTCGTCATTTGGAAATATTTTTGTCTTATTTTGCAATAAAGTTATACCAAAAACATTAAGTCTGAATATAAGACTAAAATACGTATTGCAATATTTATCATTTTCACAAGAAACAATTACTGCATGAAATTCCAGCTGTTCAATTCCAGGAGTTGGCTCTGGTGAATACCAGCTTCTCCACTGGAGTCTGCTTTCACTGCACACGTCACTCTCCATTACAGACCCACTCAATCACTGTAAGACTGCGCAGACCGGCTGCACAACAGCTCTATTAATGGGAAAGTCTGCACACCAAAACTATAGCGCCTTTGGGCCACATATTTCTGCAGTGACTTCATGGGTTTGGGCTGTGTTCCTGATTCTTGCAATGGCCCAGGCAGAATTCCTCATGTACATGGAAGCCCGATAAAGAAGTGATGGACTTGGGTTGCACACCCTCTGCATTTGAGATAGATCTCAATCTCAAGATCTCAAGAGTCAAGAGACTGGCGCCATATCATTAAATAAGGCAACCTACCTCAGTTTATCTGCTATTAAAATTTTTTTTTCATCAGATAGAGTTGTGTTAATGGATTCACTATTCATTAATAAAAATAATTCCTTACATTTACACAGCACTTTTCTCTCAATCAGAGTGCTTGATAGTGATGACAGAGGAAACCACCGCCAAAGTGTAGCACCCACCTGGGTGATGCACGGCGGCCATTTTGTGTCAGTACGCAATTTTAACCAGAAAACAAAACCAATAGTACTGTGCTTCTACATGGGTTCCATGGTCATGGATCATGGGGAGGCTGGGCAGGGTCTTTACACTGCTGGGTCCCTCTGGCCTGTTCCCACGCTCCGATTCTCTCCAGAGTTCCCACCCTAACCCCCTTTTCGGGATTCAGCGTGTTTTTCCAAAATCGTGTTTTTCCCTTTTGTTTCCCCATACCTCAGTGAGGCTTTTCGGCCTAATGGTACCCGAACTGCAGTGAGAGCGTGTACCAGGGATCATCAAATCACGGTCTTCGAAGGCCGAGAGCTACCGGTTTTCCACCCTCCCTTTACCCGGGAGTTTGAAGACAGCCTGGCCAATCAGTAGCACTAATTATTCAGTTAATTACCCAGTAGAAATGAAAACGGGCTGATTTGGATTTAAGGGCCAGATTATATTATATATTATATTATAATCCCTGGCGTACGTATGAGCGCAGAGAGAAAGGGCAGCGCAGCACTCGGAGATGAGGTTAGATCAGTCCGGCAGCCGCCGCACTGAACTCACTGCGGTCCGTTCCAGCCCAGCCAACAGCCATCCTTCTCCATTTAATCCCACTGAAACGGCGAAGAGAACAGCCTGCCCTCGACTGTGCGCGCGTCCTTCACGCCGCGCTGTGCGAATGCTAAAATCCCACAAAATAAAGTCCTTTGGAGCCACGAGGATAAGGAGGACGCCGAACAGTTATCGCAACGCAGAGATGACCGACAGGGAGCGCGAATATCGCCGGTGCCATATTCTCAGCAAAGCAGAAGTGTGCTGTCGTTCTCTGTCTGAAAATTTTTTAAGTGACCTGAGATTTTCAAAGATTAAGCCCTCAAACACACACCAACACATACTCCAATGCACACATATACACACACACAAAATTGTCCAACATTGTCAACCAAGACTGCAGCAACCATGGCACAGAAGAGGTATTCTGAGGTATGTGAGGTAATACGTTTTTATTTATTTGTAGTCAAACAATTCACATTTGGGTAAAGTTCAGATTCGGTAAACAGATGCAGCACCAGGTGATCAAGTCATCACTGCATGCAAAGGATAGGTGAAAAAGTACAAAACATGACTACTGTAATCTACAGAACATTAATACAGTATGTCCCAAAAATTATGGTGCGCTGAAATAGCAGGCTATGTATAAAAACTACTATAATTACTACATGATGATACCAAAATGTACAGTGACCAGGCTGGCTGGTTATGTTAGTGTGTCTGTACTGAATACAGTGACCAGGCTGGCTGGTTATGTTAGTGTGTCTGTACTGAATACAGTGACCAGGCTGGCTGGCGGGTTATGTTAGTGTGTCTGTACTGAATACAGTGACCAGGCTGGTCGGCGGGTTATGTTAGTGTGTCTGTACTGAATACAGTGACCAGGCTGGCTGGCGGGTTATGTTAGTGTCTCTGTACTAAATACAGTGACCAGGCTGGCTGGCAGGTTATGTTAGTGTGTCTGAACTGAATACAGAGCTTGCCCAGGCTGAGGGGTTAAATTGGTGTGTCTGCACTGAACACGGGTGAACACATGGGGGAGTTTAGTGGGTTAAGCCGGGTGTGCCTGATGTCTGGGCGCTGAGAGACGGAGCAGAACGAGAGCGAGGAAGGGAGCAGGGACGTCCAGTAACACCCTCCAGCCTCCCCCACCCCCCTCTGAAACCCCACCCCGACAGCCTCAGCAGCCCCCCAGCCCCATTCAGCCAGGGAGTCCTGGGGATGGTCCCGATTTCACACCTCTGCACAGCGGATTACCGCACTGGCCTACATGACTGGGTTTATCAGCATGAAGGGAAGCTCCAGCTCCGCAGCCTAAAAGGGCTCCAAACCGCACAGAGAAAACACGCACAGAGCCGACCCCTTAACACACAATGCAATCTCGGCCAGACACCCCCCTACCCCCCACACACACACACACGCCCCCCCCAACGAAAAATAAAAACAAAAAACGGTCCTCAATTTAAGAATGAGGTCATTTTCTGTTTCTTCATTGTCATCAGCTGACGCCCATCGCGGGGAGGAGACTGGGGGGGGGTGAGGGTAGGGTGGGAAGGGGGACGAGGGGGAGGGGGAGCGTCGAAGCCCCTCCGCAGCACAGCGCCGAGGCCTAGCCGCGTCTCCGTGGCGACCGCTAAGCCAGAAGTTACGGTAAAGCGGCGCTTCTGAGCCCACGGCAGGATTTGTGACAGAGAAATCACATCAGCCTCCGCTGATTAACAATTCCATTCCACCCAGAGATTTATATAAAAAACTATCTTACATTTGGCTTTTTAATAGGAACGATCGCTATCTCAAATTGAGTCCCTGCAAACTTTAATAAAGGCTACCGGGTTGAGTGGCATTTTGCATGCCGATTTAGGCCCGATTGCCTGCTTTTGATGAGAGCGGGGCTGCGATGTAAAGCTGTGCTCCTAGCGCTTTCCACAGCGCCCGTTCAACCGCAGAGGATAAGGACATAAAAAAACACTTCCATCTGGAATCTGGGGATTTTTTAAATGTGATTGACTGCTGAATAAATAGATGGAATAGAGTGTGGGGGGGGGGGGAGCAGAATTTCTCTGGAGGTGAAGAATCACAAACCAGACTTTTTCGTGACATTTTAAAAATGGTATTAGTGTACAGTACTCATCTTACACACAAGGACTATAGGCAGAAAAATGAAATAAAATAAAAACACATTTTCAGAAAGATCACCCCCCCCACACACACACACACACACACACACACACACACACACACCCTCCACCCACCCCCCTTCCTCGAGAAATCTATGACTGGCATTAAATAACTATTTTTAGAACCGCTAGGCTTAATAGGATAATCAGCTTTATTTGTAAAGATACTGGCTAATCCTAAATAGTTTATATGGTTATAGAGATTTAAAACATTTTCATTAGATGTATAGTGCGCGAGGCATTCAGATCTATTTAAATATGATTTTGGATTTTCTTATATTGAGACCAAAAGAAACAAAAGATGAGTATAACCAATGAATTCTCTCTACTGGAGGAAACATTATTTTACCTAAACGACACAGGCTTTATTTGTTTCTAATGTTGCCGGTATTATGTAGTTCCATAATAGCATAGGCCTTTGTTGGGAAAAAAAACAACAACACTTCATGTACCTGCTATTCTTAGTTCACACTTTACACGCCACCCCCCAATGGAAACATTTTATAGAATCTTAATTGTAAGCAGGTTTGCATGCACAATGTGCTACACTATCTGGAATTTGTGTGTGTTTGTGATCTTGTGCAAAAATGTAGCTATGAGTGTGTGTGTGTGTGTGTGTGCCTACGTGTGAATGTGTGAGGCTGCAGAAAAATGCAGCTATGAGTGTATATGTCTGTGTGTGTGTGTGTGTGTGTGTGTGTGTGTACATTTTTGTGGGGGTTTTCTTTTTCCATATATCAGTACAGGAGTAGGCCTACATGTGTGTATTACGCGTGTATAGATGTACACACACAGCTCTGATGGGGTAAGTCCCAGCCTGCAGGGAGAGTGTGAGTGCTGTGCCTTCCAGTTCTTGGGTATTTTTTTATCCTGGGCGGGGGCTGGACGAGGGGGGGTTGGTAAAAGTCCTACCGAGACCAAACACACACAGCCTCTCAGGCACAACAGTGCCACTGTCAAACCTTCCCCTTTTGCCACTACCTCACCCAGCCCCAGCCCAGCCCAAAACTGTCCCTTTAATAATCCTCAGGGGCAGGAGTGTGTCTGTGTGTGTGTATACGTGTACATGTATGTGCGTGCGTCTGTGTGCGCACCCCCCGGGAGTAACACAGAGTGAACAGCGGGAGGAGGGCGACCCAGGAGGTGGGGGGGGCAGCACTTGGGGCACGCTGCCAAGGCCTCCTGCCGCAAGGTAACCCAAAACTCACCCCTGCGCCCCCAGCATCACGCCCGTCCCACGCCAGACCCATCGCACAGCTCACCTGTGCTGAGTCCCGTCCGTCAGCACGTGGAGAAGCAGTCACCCGTCAGAACGGAGGGAGATGGGGGGGACGTGGGGGAAGTGGGGGATGGCTTCATACGCAACGCAATTAACATTTCAACAATGGGGGGGTAAGGGGGCACGGCGTGTCGAGCAATTCCACTGCGCAACGAGATATCTTTATTCTGGTGCCAAAGCGGTGCCGCAGCGTCAGTGTAGACACAAAGGGGTTCAACTCCAACTACTTCAAAGATCGCTAGTGTGAGGCTAGTGTTGAATAATCTGCTTCATCTAATCGTCTGAAGGAAATCAGCCAATACACAACTTGTGTGATTATAAATTTGCCCAAACTGGAAATATCTAGAGTACACGATAAATGATGGCCAAGATCATAATCTCACATGTATGCTTCCTAACTGTCTATAGGGGGGGGGGAAAGGAAGAAAAAAAACCTACAGTATGAGTCAACGATTGCTGGAAAGAGACTCTAAAGGTGCTATTAAAAAGTTAAAGTGTGCTAAAGAGTGGTTTCACATGCAGAGAGCTGACTAAGGGCTGCACCTGCGCGTCCCTATTCTCTACTGACGTGTACATGCCCGCTGGCACAAACACACACCTCTAATCAGAGGTCTCAGGAGTAGTCAGGAGTATTTCTGGAATTCTCTTACTGAACCAGAGATGAAACTATTTTCCCTTTAGCTACAAACACACCCAGAGGCCCCAAACCTTTTTTTTTTTATTTTTTTACTTTGCAGGCCATGCTGAAAAAAACTGCTCAAGCTAGTTGTTAGCTGGTTGACCAGCTCAGACTATCTCCTCACTTGACATGGTTTAGCTGGTTGACCATAGCTCAAGCTATGTTTTGAAATGGGCTACCAGCTCAGACATGCATGCTACCAGCACGAGCTGCTTGACCAGTTCTGACCAGCTTTATAACCAGCTTGGCCATGCTGGTTGACCAACTCATACCCAGCTAGACCAGCTTTATAACTAGCTTGACCAGCTCAATTTTCAAACTGGTCATGCTGGCATAGCTAAATTTTACAGGGGGGGGGGGGGGGGGGGCACAGAAGTGCGTCCAGAGAAAGGAAGTGAAAACCAAAAAGTGCATCTCTGTGAGTGACAGAATTCACTTTAGGACTACAGAAAGGTTTCCTGATCGACCTACAGAAACAGAGCTCTCGACGATGCGCGGAGTCATCCATCAGAGCTAAATGGCACACCGTGGACCTGCCTCATCCCCAATGAGAGGGGCCCCAGGACCCCCTGCGTGTCCCTCCGAAGCCCTCCTTATGGGCCTGGATAAGATGCTATCAGCAGGCCTTCTAAGCACTCGAGAGCCACTTTAGACAATTACCATGAAAAGTAAAAGATACTGCCTGTATTGATGGGAGATTTATACTGACCACGGTGCCATCGATTTCTCTCCTCTCCCCCTCACCCTTACTGCAATCTTATTTTCTCATCGTGACGCTGTTTTGTGGCCTGGCTTGAGAGAACGTTCGTTTCCCTCGATAAAATGAGCCGCGGTTCTGCTATCTAGGGCTTCAGAGGGCGATCCGTTAAACGAGACCAAGACCCTCCGTTATCTGCCGATGTTATTCAATTGTTACAGGACAATCCTGGCCATTAGCTGAATGTTTTAAATAATGCATCCGGTTTTAAAAGGACCTCTTATCTCCTGACGTTTTTTAACATTATTAGTACAGCAGGATAATGAAAAGGAGCAGATTGTTAAAGATACAGAAACAAGGTTTTACAGAAAAAAAGACAACTAATGAAGCTTGTGTTTTTTATCTTATTTTATTAAAATGACAACACGCCTTTGGACACTTGCAGCGAAAAATAAATTAAAATGTCTTAAGCGGAGGCAATCGGTCTCCACACAAACACTAACACAACACAAACAAACAGAGAGCTTGGAGGTAGTTAGATGACATCGCCCAGAGAAAGAATCCTCAAAGCAGTTGGCCCAAAACAGTGTTGTGCCGCTGAACTGCGCATTTCAGCACAATAAACCAAAACGTAACCAAACAAAAACTGAAGACAGACATCTTCGTTAGCTAATATCAGGACTCGGCTTTCAAGCCATGATGCCTGTCCAATTCAAATATCACCAGATTTAACAGAGGCACCCCCCCCCCCCCCCCCCCCCATGTTTCATTTGGCACACGGACCTACATCCCCACCAAAGAGCCATCGGCTTAATTTATCACCCCCAAATACAGAAATAAACATAGAGGTACTTCAAACGTCACTTTCAAGCAAGTGCAAATAAGTATGATTTGTAGTTTATGAAAATGTATCATTTATAGTTTATGAAAGGCCTCAGGTCCTGAGGCAGCGCCACGCTTATGAAAATATGATATCAATATGAAGTGTTCTGAGCAAATGCACTGCACGACATATGCATACTCAAAGCACGATGGCTCACATTGTTCCCAATGAAGCGATTACACAAATCATTTTTCTGCGTCTATACAAATGTGCCTTGTGCAGAACATTCAAGAGAGCATGAGAAGAAGCACCTCATATCATGTACCTCATAACGGAGTAAAGAATTATCAATGGTCATTTTTCTTTAATGCATAATGTTTGTTTATTTATGCAAAATGTCATAAAATGTGACATTTTTTATTTCAGTGTCTGAGTCCATGAGCTTGATATACGTAGTTAGGCATGAGATCTGTTGCATAATCTAGTACCACAAATAACCGTTTCTGAGATGCATGGTAGTACGGTAGAGTAGAAAATACACAGGCATTATACCGTAAATGGCTGCATGAACATACTAAAACATCCAAAATGTTTAATCTAAAATGTTTTAAAATGATAATGTACTAACAATATAGTCCAAATGCCCATACTCCCAAGAATGAGTGAAAATCCAAACTAGTTTTAAAAGTCAAAATGTGTAGCTTGACTGACATATTCAGCTACAATTACTGGTACGTGCTGAATACTTATAAGTCTGTGTGTTTGTACAGTACATTCACATTGGAGAGAAAACACTTTAATGCATATATTGGGAACAAAAACAATACCTTAACTGTGTGAAATTTAAAATGGACCTGACACAAACCAGTTTTGTCTTCTTTTTTTTTTTTTTGTTATTGCTTGGTTGGTTTTCTTTCTTCAGAGTGGGTGTCAATCTGATATTTCTGTTGACACAGCACTGACAAGATAATAGATCTCTTGATGGACCTCAGCCCTTCCAAAAGCAAGCAGTTTAATACAGAAAAACAAACGGCTTGGGAATGCTAAATCTTGGTTAGGCCTAAGGCATCGTTTAATGAACTCTGGGGACTCTATGGACCAAAGGACCTTGTAGATGGCTGGTTAGGTGAAGCTCATTCCACCAAAGGACCTTGTAGATGGCTGGTTAGGTGAAGCTCACTCCACCAAAGGACCTTGTAGATGGCTGGTTAGGTGAAGCTCTCTCCACCAAAGGACCTTGTGAATGGCGTTGGGAGCCAAAAGAGGCATTTTCATATTAATTGATTCTCTAGGTAGAGGTGGTTCATACTGTAAATGCAGACATGGACCTATAGTTCAGCACTATGCCTTTAAGTGACTTTGGCCAGTAGTCCACCAGGGATGAGAAGGGAAATGTCAGTCATGATTCCTAAAGTTAAGGCTGCATTAGGGTGTGCCAGGCTCCCACTGTGGTCATCAATGAAAGGTACCCCTTCTGTCTGTCCACAGCCTTTCTGACATGGGTTATAGGTGGCACAGCGGTAAGCTGAGAGGCATGATTTCTAATTCATGATGGAAAGAAAAAACGAAAGCCTTCATTGATCTGGCCAACCTAAGAACTCACAATACCTCCAGAAAGAAGACAAGCACTATGGCCAGTATTAATATGTGCACATGAAAGGAATTTGCCTCACTTTCGAGTGTCACCAGAGAATTCCAGAGCCCTTGATCACAAGCTTGGACCAAGAAGGAACGAGAGGGCGTGAGTTTTGAATGAAACGTGTCACTGCGTTAACTCTGACAGAGGATCCGATAGAGAACAGAGGCGAATATGTGAATGGCTTCTCTTAGTATCACAGCACCACGCAGGAACTAAAACCACTTTCGTGTTCATCGATCCAGTAAAACAAAAACTGCCATCTGAAACCAGTTTCGGTTTTGTCATTTTAATAATGAACACAAGACAGCGACCAAGAAAGGGTTTCAGGGATTTTCTAACCTTGCCTGTCTTGGAGCTGTTCAGTGCTATTACTGCGTGTTTCCAACTGCGATAACAGAGAGTACACACAGCATGCATATGAATCTGAGCTCACCTTTAAAACTTAGTGACTGCTGGCACACACTCCGTCTGCGACACTCCCCTCCAAACACAGAGGCACATTACCGCATAATCCTTGTTGAGTGATCTCGCCACAGTCATCAGTGAGCCAACTGACACAAGGCTACCTGATGAGCTCTCGCACAAAGACAGACGGGCAGACACAGACACAGACACACACACACACACACACACACACACACACTTGCAGGACTGGGCAGCCTACTAACAAAGCAGACACTGCCTTATAAGCACAGTCAAACACAAACCTTTGATTCCTGGACCCTGAAACAATCACCACACAAGGAGCAGTCAACCACAACCACAATAACCGCACTGACTAATTATAAGTGAAACAATTAAAACAGTTTTCTCCATTGAGGGGGGCGGGGATTACAGACACTGCCCTACACATCACAAAACACCACAATAACACCATTCTGCACACTACACTGGATCAAATAAACCGCTTGTGAACATAAGTGTAGGAGGGCTAGCTGGCCTGTAGCACTGGCAGATCACTGAGCAGGCAGTCAGTGGATCATTAGCATTAGCGTAGCCTGGGGGTGTATCTGTGTTGATAATTGGGAGTACGTTTGTGCTCGAGGCCGATGGCGGGCACAGGCAGATACACCGCAGATAGTTTCGGGCAGTGCCAGGGGCCGTGAGATGGGGGGGGAAAGGAGAAGGGTGGAGGGCATTTGCAGACTCAAAGCCTTCACCTTAGAGGGGACAAAATGGAGCTAGAAAGTGACTTAATTTAAATAGAGAGTTTGTGTTCTTTCAGACATCAATAAGGCACGCCACACATTCGCCAATGCTCAAATGTATAAGGTAGATGGTTGGAGTTATTTTCTGTATGCACACACATCTGGGTGGTGGGGCTGTGTTCATTGAGAGGAGAAAATAGCAAAGCTTACTTGGTTGGTTAGATTGTAGAGCTATACACCAGCATACCAATGTCATAATGCTTCACTATCCATAGATAATTGGTTTACCACAGGTATTCATAAGTATTATTCACCAATGTAATTATTAAGTTATCACAAGTTGTTGGGAGCAAGTGTGGATGTTGATGTCAATGATTAAAATGTATAAAGAGGTTTTTGTGCAGTTAACACACATGCGCTCTCTTTGATAGCAATACTCTCCATCTGAAGCTGAACCAGCGAAAATGCTTTAGAGCATCACCGTCATGACTAAATCCACCTCTGCTGGCAGCCCACAGGTAACGAGTCGTCAGACTGAAACAATGGTGACATCACGCTTCTCAGCATTTGTCACATAGGTCATGCGTGGGGAAAGGTGTTGATCAGTTGTGTCAGAATGCTCCATGGCCATAGATTCCAGGATTAAAGTTCCGCCTCGAGCTAAACTTAGAAAATTAACTTTAACAATGAGTGGAACCCAGAAGATGCAAAGGTCGCCCAATAGGGGGCATTTAGACTACGGTTACAATAATAATTTCCATGGGACTTCTAACATCTGATAAAATCAGGCTGCTTTACAGTAAGTGACAGATCTGGATGAGCACAAATCATATTTTGTTTGCATTGGACATCTGCCTCGCTCACTTTGTGAATGGATTCGCAAGTAGTCAAGATGTAATCATCAAACATCTCAAAGGTTCCTAACTTACCCCTCCCTAAGCTAGGCTCACAGAAGTGACATAACTGTTTTACTTGCATCATCGATTGATGCGCACGGTACTTAACTAAGATGACATGCCTTCCATATTCCATTATCAATTCACACAGGTGTATGTTCATAGAAGCTATTTAGGTTTATGTTTTTTGTTCACATATTAAACTGCGCTTAGCTTTGCATTGAATTTGAAATCCTCTGTTCTTACATTCAGTGGTCAAAATGATTATGTTGTCTGGAGTTAATAGCCTCATTAACAGCAACTTTTCCTTGCCGACCAGAGAGTTACATGTGTGCCAAAGTTTACTATGGGAACCATGATAGGAGGGTTGTCTTTTTTCTGGGAACACACTGCATGCAATAACTGTGACATGCCACTGAGCTTACTTGTCGGAGATATTGCCTATGCCTGCAAGAATGCTTAAAATACATGCACCTTTTAGAGCAAGTTTATTTCCACCACATATAGAACATATTTCATGAAGTGTTACATGGAACATGACTGAAACTCAATGTGCCCCGCCTTGTTCTGTTTTTACTTCCCTGTGAAATGAACACCTACTGCAGGCAAGGAAAATATCAATGGCATAGTAAACATTTTTTCTTAGTTCCTCGTCTATTAAAATAGCTACATACGTAGGTGCTGCCTACACTAACACAGACTCAGATAAATGTGATCTCACATACACACATACATGCAACCACACACAAACGCACACACACAATCGCTTGCACACACATACACGCATTATCACACACGTGCACGCACACACACACACATGCCTGTACACATACACACACAAAAACAGATGTGCAAAAACACACACACACAAATAGATGTGCACAAACAGACATGCCCGCACACTCACTCACTCACACACACACACACACACACACACACACACATTATCACACACACACAAACAGATGTGCACAAACACACACACACACACACACAGACACACATTATCACACACGCATTATCACACACGCATTATCACGCACGCATGCACGCACACACACGCACACACACACATTGACACACACACAAACAGATGTACACAAACACACACACTCACACTCACACACACACACACACACACACACAGAGCGTAGATGCAAGGTTAACCACGGGGGGAAGGATCTGCTCCACCAGGCTTTATTAACTCCGCTGACAACTCGCACATCTCACCGCAGCCCCCCCCCCCCTCCCCACCTCCCCGCTCGCCCCACAGAGCCCCCGCCCTGGGCAGCCGCCGCAGACTGTTAGTGGCACCTGCATCGTTGTGAAACGTTTCCCCTCGCTCAGCACTTAACCCTTACAGCCAGCACCACGTCAGCCAGAAAGGAGAAGTGCTGCGCGTTCGCCCTTTGTTTGTCTTGGTCGACTGATGCAAAAGAATTGAGAGAAACCTCAGAGTGGCTGATTGACTAAGGGGTGGGGGGGGCGGGGGTTCTACCTTATTAAACAAACTGTATGTGCAATCGCATCACTGGGGGGAGTACAGAAATCTCATTCAGTTTGTGCTTGCTCAAATTTCATTCAGTGCGTATGTGTGTGTGGCAGCGGCTGGGTTAGTTTTCATGCAAATAAAATACTGACGCAAACATCAGTAACTGACTCAATCCAAAGTGGGGGATTGACACTCGACTTTCTTTGAGAATGATGTACAGCCCCCTAGCTCGTTCCCTCCGCTGTATGGAGTGAGGAGTAAGAGCGGCACGAGCCACTGTTCTCAAAGCTGCACTTCTAACAGCCGGCGATGTCGACACTGAGGGGGAGGGGGATTAGGCTGGCACGGCAACGTTGTGCCAACACAAAGCAACGTCTGAGACAAACCCTTCCCCGCAGCTTGAATTTTTGCATCACGGTTTTTAAATGCCGTTTCGTTGCTGAATTGCTCGTAATCCTGCTTGCTCTCTCTCTCTCTCTCTCTCTTTTACACACACACACACACACACACACAGGGATTAAAAACCACTGTACACATAAACATAAATCCCTCCTTCTTAATGATACCACACATTCCAATAATCATTGTTTAAATACATGACAACGAAGCGAAATGAACACCTGCACACAACCACAGAACAAATAATGTCATAAAAACATACAAGTCATAAAACTCAGCAGCTGTAACCACTGTCTGCAACTTCAAATGTCAAATTTAGAAATCACAAATCATTTTTTTACACATTTATTACACATTTTTCTTTTGCAATACTGAGATCCTTCAAAAAGATCTTTACAAATGTAAATGTTCTTGCAATTAAAGATTGAGGTACAAAATGGATGTCTTTCCTGAAAACATCATCATATTGGCCTCTGAGGGACATAGTAAAGGCAGTGGTATGAGAGACGGAGAGAGGGAGGGCAAGAGAAAGAGTGAGGGAGAGAGCGAGAGAGAGAAAGAGAGAAAGAGAGAGAGGACTACACAAAGTTCAGCAGATATGTAGCACGAATGCTCCGACGGCAGCCATAATTTGTTTTTAATAAATACAATTAAAATAATTCCTCTGGGAACAGCTGGCGACAGGGCTCGCTTTGCTAACCTGGTCATGCGAGGCCGCAGGGCTTTCCCAGGGCGGCCATTTTGTCCCCCCGTCATTATGTGTGTGTGTGTGTGTGAGAGAGAGAGAGAGAGAGAGAGAGAGAGAGAGAGAGAGAGAGAGAGAAAGAGAGTGTGTGTGTGTGCGTGTGTGAGAGTGTGTGTGTGTGAGAGAGAGAGAAAGAGAGTGTGTGTGTGTGTGTGTGCGTGTGAGAGAGTGTGTGTGTGTGTGTGTGTGTGTGTGTGTGTGTGTGTGTGTGTGTGTGTGTGTGTGTGTGAGAGAGAGAGACTCACAAGAGGAATGTTTTGTACAAACAACTCATGTAAACAGTCACTGGCAAAATGGCAAAGCAGGCAAATCTCTATGATCAGCAAAAAAAAAAAAAAGAAGTAAATCAAGCATTTCAAAATGGTCGGTTCCTCACAACTTCACCTCAAAGGTGTGTTTTTACAAGTGTTTCATAATATGCTGTTCAAAGAAACCAGCTCTGCCTTCTTGTCTTCAGTTCATGGTTGTGATCTCCTGTGCGATACCAGGGGCTGCATTTAAAAACGTATAAGCCTCCGATAAACACTGGAGTGCATGCAATCTCTAATGGGCAAATTGTTTATTAAGGAAAGCCACTGTGAAATAATAAAAACATAACTTAATTACTTACAGCATAATGCCAATTATTTTGTCTCAACATTCTTATCTTAATTAGCTCAAAAGACTAACTTCAATTAGAATGTGGAAACAAGCAGCTTCTGTCAGGCCCCAGTGGAGGGACTGTCCATCTTTTTTTCATTGTTATAAGCATTATTAAGATTCCACAAAACAATTTCCGCAAATAACTCTGAATTTATTATCAAATTAAATCAATATTGAGCAAATGGGTATTTGCTTTTATTATTTCTAAAGTGATTTGAATTGTGCTCTATATGTCGGAGAATTAAAATGCTAATTCATCATTGTGGTCGTCTGTTCTACAGCACTTTTTACAGGCTGCCCTCCCACTCCATATGGGCAGGTTTTTAATTCTCCATTTTAGGTATGACAAATAGAAGAGTACACACGTAGCACAGAGCTGTGCATTACAGAAAACAGAATGTGTTTGAAATGCTGCTTAATGGCAAAGGCTCTGATGTGAAATGATGTGGTCAAATTACTGTCAAACTATCAGCTTTTGTCATAAAACTGCCTGTGGTACTTTGATAAAGGGTGATTGCAGTCCTGATCAGGTGCTCTAAAAATGCATGCTTCAGCAAACATGACTTTGTGAACTAATCTCAATGGCTATGATAGCATTCAGACTAATGTCACCACTCAACTCAAAATAAAGACTACCAAAGAGACATCTGAGGCTAAAATATCCTTTGAAACAACACCGCAAAGGTGCCAGAGAGGATAAATAACTAGGTCACAACACAATGTCAATAAACAACAAAGACAAAACAACGGGGGGAGGAACTGGCCATTTATTGGCCAGGCCCTGTGCAATCTGTGAAGATCCAGCCTGACCATGTCACTGTGGAAGCATACTGACAAGGTACCCTTATGAGAAACCATTACCCCTGCCACTTTCAAGCTAGGACAGGCTAAGGCTAAGGAGGAGCTTAGGGAAGCAGTTTGAGAGAACCATCTGATGTTCGTTTTCCCAGTGCAAACAAAAAAAAAAACAATTTGATTCAATGTCATACAGTTGCTGGTGTCACATCAGGCTAAAGAGTCGTGCTCAATCGTGTACCTCTGTGCCTCTCCTGTGTGTGCCATGATTGGCTGTTCCAGGGACTGTCAGGGGATGAGGCCCAATCAGCCAACCTGCTGCCCAGGGAAGAAGGGTTTCAGACAGCTGGACTATCCCCACCTCCGAGCACAAGAGTGACTCCTTAATCGCGTAGACGCCAGCGGTCTACGTGCAGTACTCCGCCCCATGGACCGGGCGGCTCTGTGTTCGATCGGTGCACTCCAGATTTGACGGATTATGTTGCAGTGAGATGAGATGAGGTTACGCTTTTAACTGGGAAAAATTCCAAATTGAAGGATAAGGTAGCATTGGATTAAAAATTAGGTGAAAGAAAGTTGTTGTGTAGTTAACTGTCATTTTTCAAATGCTGTGAACATGCTGTGAGATCAGGATACAGGTCAGCCACACTGAGGAACAGGCCCACTCTCACAGTGCTCTCGTGTCAGTCAAACGATGAATCGCAACTCTGGAACCTCTATGTCCCTTGTTTACGTGGACTTGGGGTTCAGAGGGGGAAGGCTAATGGGTAAGACTTTATCTGAATGCTCCTACACAAGAGCTATATAACTCCTTCAGAAGCACTGCGTAGTACATTCATAAGCACTTGTATGTCTATATCCGATATAAGAATCTTGTGTCAGTTCACTTGGTATGTCATGGTAATGTCACGTGCTGCATCAATATTGGCATAACACACCATATTTGTGGTGGTTGACTTATTAATTTTGAAGCACTTATGAATGCTCATGTAATGCTTATAAATGCACAATGTAGCACTTACGTAGTTAAATAGCTCTTATGTAGGAGCCTTCACATAAAGTGTTACCAGATAACGTTTGTGAGCACGTGGTCTGTCTGGAGGACGGTCGCCCTAGTTTATGCGTCTGTAGGCCATGACCCTGACAACAGTCAGGGACTTCCTGTCAACCACAACAGTTTATAGCCCGGGCACACTCACCTTTCGCCAGAGAAGTCTGTGGTTAAAAAACGAAACACGCAGAGCTGGCCTGGTGAGGTGTGTTCTGAGGCTCACTGAACCGGCTTCCTGGCTACCCCTGTTACCAGGGAGGCTGCGGTTTGTTTAAACTGGATTAGGACGGTTAGCAAAAACAAACTATTCCTTAGAACATAATGTAACATGTCTTCCTGATTTCCGGGTAATATTTGACATGAGGAAAGCAGGAATTAAGTGGCTTTAAAAGATTAATGTTTTTCATAAAGTGATCTTAGCTTACAATGTGTTCCCTTAATTTTCCTTTTCAAAAAATCATATGGCTATGTGCAGCATATTTTGTGAACACTTTTTTTTTATTTTGGACTCATTCTCCCATTAGAATTGATTAAAAAATTGTAAATTATTAAATAATTATAAAATATAAAATGCATTCCCATAATTTAACTTCACATTTGGCATCTCACTTTGAGAGGCTTAAACTCTCTTAAGGCCACAGAAGCATCCAAACACATGAAAGCAAAAATAAAAATACAGGTACAACAAATCAGTCAAAGTCCACAGAGAGGATATCAACTGCTACTGTCAGGAAGCCCGCCTTGTATTGTCCAGGGTCCTCCATCCTCAGAGCAGAGCCAGTGTCGGTTTTTAAGAAGTTTGGAGGGACATGAAAGCCGGCCGTTCTGTAAGGTAATGGCCACGTCAGGAGCGTTAAAGTCTCTGAACTGTGTCTAAGTGGTCGGGTTCTGTTTACCACCAGGAAGGAAGCTGTCAGCTCTGTTTGCTGGCGGTGGACTAACGACACCGGTTCTGATGGATCCTGGGCCCGCTGACAGAGGGGCTGAGTCACGGAGAGGGCGTGTGTGGGTGTGGGAGGGGGTCTGTCGCCGGATTAACCCGGGTGTGGACGACGTCTGACGCGGGGCCGTTCGGGGGGGGGAGGAAATCCCTGGCGACTCTGCCTGGGCTCGCTCCCTAAGGTGGGAAAACCTGGACGAAATCCGAGGCCGGCAGACAGGCAGGCATTCTTTCCTGTAGGACTGAGGGGGAGCTGACCGGCTGACTGACGCGGAGCTTTTTAAGGGGTCAAATTTCTCCCTCATAAGAAATCCCTGTGGCACTTTGGTAAGGGGTGATTGCATTCCTGACCAGGTCACGAACTGCCCACCTTTGCGCCCCCCACCTCATCCCATCCCATCCTACCCTACCCTACCCCCACATCTTTATTCCACTGATGAAAGGAGCTAATGGATTTGGGGAATTCACAGCATTAAGTAGGTGAGCCAAAGAATTTGTCATCGCAAACGCAGTTGTGTCACACGTATACGTTTGGAAATTTCTAGTGTTATGTCATCATTTTTGGCATTTATTATCATCATATCTACTTTAGTCTTCATTGTATAGTCAGGGTATACATTACATTACATTATTGGCATTTGGCAGATGCTCTTATCCAGAGCGATGTACAGTTAGTAGTTAGTACTAAGTAGACTAAGCAGGAGACAATCCTCCCCTGGAGCAATGCACGGTTAAGGGCCTTGCTCAAGGGCCCAATGGCTGTGCGGATCTTATTGTGGCTACACCGGGATTAGAACCACCGACCTTGCGTGTCCCAGTCATTTACCTTAACCACTCGGCTACAGGCCGCCCCTACACTCAATGAATAAATTAAATCTCTACAAATGGACAATGTAGTGCAAACCAACAAGTAATAATACAGTGATTTCGATGATACCGCATACGTATCAGTATTGGACAAAATTAAACAAGTGAAATGAGTTAACTTTGCATACTGTAGCTTTATGCGTGTCACTGATATAAGCAGGCTTGTGATTAGTCAGTGAGACCTGGTCATGTCATGTGAGGGGGTTTTAGTCTGTCCAGGGTCCTGTAGGAGCTAAAGCAGGGAGCCTCCGGCTGTCTTATCACAGCATCACAGTTTACTGGAGAACCGGCCCGCAGGGCAGGGCAGTGACCTGTGGGTGACAAACTCATTTACCCAGGGTGCACCTCCTTAATTTTCAGTACTTTATGAACCCCAACATCTGCTAATATTAGCCCCCCCAAAAGTTCCTCCATGAAGAGTCCAGACCCACCTTCCCAAACATCAGTAACTCCTTCAAGGGGCAAGCATTGCTAAACGATGGTTTACAGCCATGTTAAAACCCACCTCCTTCTGCATGGCTCACCAAAAGCCCACTATCATATCAAGAAAAGCCCACTATCATATCCTGTCAAAGTACTGTGTTCTGACTTAGTGCACTGGAGAGAAACTTGGCTCACCTCACAGCTATAGTATGTGGGAGCAGCAAGGGGAAAGATACAGAGAACCAATCAGATACGCAGACAGAATATGGTTTAAAACCAACCCTCCCCCTCTCCCCAAAATAAATAAAGTAGTCCATGTGACACTACCGGATGTCAGAATGGCGACAAAAATTCTGGCCGGCCAAGCCACAGCCATTACTCTGTCCCTTCAGAGGACCAAATACAATCAGGAGAGAGCTTGATACTTCCTGCCTTCGTAATTACACCGCTAATTAAAACTTAATTGCTGGCCTCTCCGACCAAGATTTAAATGACTTCTGGGATACGGAATAGGGTATAATCCAGCAGAAATGTTTATATGGACAGTAAATTGGTTTATGCGTATCAGATTCCCGCGTTTTAGCCGCGCTTTACAGCGGGTCCCACGAGCAGAGCTATTTAATGTGAAGTGGGCCCAAGTTACAAAATGGTAGCTTCGCATCTAATGAAGGGTTTTTTTTAGTAGCTTAATTCACATTTTTACTGAGAACATTAGAGCAATGCCATATGGTCACGTCGCTGAACGGTCTGACAGATTGTTTTGGAAAGCATTAAAAATGAAGAAAGCAGTCATTTGTGGCCAAAATGAAAGCATCTTTAGCAAACTGTAAAAGGAAATGCTTTCATACTCCTTGTGGATTTTTTATTTCTGTTATTATTTAATTTTGTTTTCTAGTAACGGATGACTGCACCCCTTTATTTTCAGATGAGAAGTCCTTGTTATGTACAGCATGCAAGCAGTGTGTGTGGTGTGTGTGTGTGTACCTGTGTGTGAGATGGATACAACCCAGTGGGAGAAAATATGTGCAATGCAGCTTCTCTGAACTGGAGTTAACTAAACCTCTCACGATCTCACACTTTCTCCCTATTCTCTCTCTTTCTCTCCCTCGCTCTCTCTCTCTCTCTCTCAAGCACAATTCTGATAAACAGATACAATAAGGGAGGCATTTATAAAGATGGTTTTAGAGCTGGGAGTGATTACAGAGACATGACAGGTGACATCCATAACAGGATTAAAGCACAGGCATTAAAGAGAGGCCCGTAATCCGGGCTTTGTTGCCCAGCCGATAAACAGCAGCAGTCCGCCGGTCTCCTTTCTCTTTAAAAGTGAACATGAGATACACAAAGAACTTACTAATTCCTTCCACACAGCCTCGTGAGTGATGAGATTGTCAGCACTATCTTTTTGGAGGAGGAAAAGTAAAGTGAATTTTTGAAAACCCGAAGGAATAGATCAACTCGTACTTGCTTCTACACTGGGGACTGTTGGGTTTGTGAAGGAACACCATTACATAGCGGCATTCAGAGACTGACACAGCGGATACACAGGTGCGCGCACACACACACGCATGCACAAACACAAATACACACACACACACACACACACACAAATGCTTACATTACACAAGCAAATAACCACACACATGCAGCAATAACCAAAAGAACTGCTTGTAGACAAGAACATTATTTTTGCACACACACACACAAACACACACACACACACACACACACACACATTCTTAGAGCACTGGGGCCTGTGTCAGTTTGTGGTCTAATAAAGCACAACCACAGAGCAGTGCATGCAGGGATGCAGCAGGACTCAGTCTGTCTCTCCACTACACCTGTGCTGCACAGAGACAGGAAATGCCACTAACTGAAATTTTCATTTCCCATGTACATAAAAAAAGCCCCTTCCCCACAGTGGGAGATGGGCTGCTTCTACCAGCAAAATCACACACTACTAATGTTCCTATCATATTATTTATCTTAATGATATCTCTCTCTCACACACCACTGTGTGCATAAAAACAAGTGTGTGTTTTTAATATGGCTGCTTTTATAAATGACCTACTATTTTTATTTGGGAGACACAAAATCATCACCATTCTGTCTTATGTGTAAAGTGCATTTTCTTGTGTGTGAGGGTGGGTTTTGATGGTTTCTTGTGCAAGCAAGTCAACTGTAATATATATGTTTGTTTCTGTGTCAGTGGGTGCTTGAGCACGCAGGTTTTGTATGTTTGTGTGTGTGTGCATGTGTGTGCGTGTGTGTGTGTACCGCATGTATTCGGACAGCGTTACCATGAGCTTTACTTTGTTGCTTTCCAAAAGGACAAAAGCAATTTTTGTGCTAAGGTGAAATACATGATTTTTTAGCCATAACCAATAACAAATTCGGCAGGTGCAGAAGGCAAGAATGAGGCTAGAGGCAGCCGTTGGTTCATTCTGAAACCCCAGCAACTAACCAGATGACTGGGTTCCTCATGGAACTCAAGTCAAAACTAATCAACTTGAACTCTGATCAGCAATTAATCATGAATGGTTTATTTTATTTTATCTATTCTCACTGCATTGGACAGCACAATTTTAGTGACTGGACTGTATATGGGCATGCAGATTATAAGGTCCGTGTCTGATTCTCTCAACAAGAAAAAATAAATGGAACATTGCATAAATTATCACGTCAAATAACACCTTCAGGTTCACCGGTTCCTGTTACATGTAAACTGTGATGTGGAAAAAACCCTGTGCCCTGTCCTTTTTGAAAAAAAGCATTTTAACTGTCAAATTTCATAATAAAGACCTTAAACATAGAAATAAAACGTGCCACTGCCTTATGCAAACCATCCACCATGCAACTAGAATCACAAATTTTCCACTCTTCACAACACACTCTATCGCAAACGCATGGAGCGGAAAAAGCGTCAAAGCTGCAGCTTTCTAAAATGGAATGAATGCCACCATTTTGCTTTTTTGTTTTGAAATTGACTAAAAGTCACCTCATTACTTACATGAGACATTATTCTATGTCTGTCTCATGAAAGCAAAGCAACAGAATCTTATTTAGTGAATCTTGCACAGAAACCTTCTGTATTAACCTTAGATATATCTGATTTCTTTAAACACAACAGAATCAACACTGTAATGGTTGTTTTGAAACATGTACGTTCAACTCTCTTCAGTTTAATGTTATATTTTTACATTCATCTTTAATTAGTTGGCATGTTCCTAAAATTATGAATTGATTTCTCTTTGTCACCTCAATGCACATGCTGTTGTAGTTTCTATGCTGTCACACATCAGTGGCAATTCTCAGTCAAATTACATCGGTACATCGGTAAAGTGCTCAGAAGAAGATTTTATTTAAATGCTTTCATGTTATTACTGAACCTGGCCTGTCATTATATTTCTTCATATATTTCTAGTATAATTCATATACACCCTGAGGTTGTGTCCCAGGAAAAAAATAACAAAAGGAAAAAGCCCCACAAAAATGTGAAGAAAGTACATCAATCAGTCCAAGCATTAGACCGAAATAAACAAACAAACAAACAAGCAGACAGGAAGGCATCAAACTGTGTTGCAGGCCTCAAACAAATGTTTGACACCCAAACAAATAAGTATTTTCAAAACTTCCAAGATTTTCGGATTCTAAAAGATGTGTCCTTTGAGCGGAAGGGAAACAGAAATAAAATAAAAAAGCAGACGAACAAAAAAAAAAAAAAACAGGCAGCGACTGAGGAAGGATTCCTCTAATAATCCGCACAAACTAAATAATCCCCTAATCCCATTTATTACCATCTGCAGTTACTCTGTCTGCGGGAGAGCAGACATTTTCAAAATCATACACACAATTCAAAAATATTTATAACTCCAATGTGCTGTGCGGAGATATTCAACTGAATCTCACAGAACACGCTCTGTAATAAGGACAGGAACTTTGGGCAAATCCAGATAGAGGTCCAGCAGAAATGGGGTGTCAGCACTGAATGACTGTGGGCCAGTGAAGGGGACATTAGCATCGCTAAACCCCGCTAATCTGATGGAGCCACCTTCCTCATTTATGCGCTTTTATATTGAGACGTTAGCGCGGGATCCCAGAGTAGTCTGATTCCAAACTTCAGTTGAACTTTTGAGAGAGAATGCCTGAAAGCCTGTTCAAGGAACTCTTCTGGCTATTAAAAAAACAGGAATGTTTGGAATTAACAGCGCTGATTCCTCCTTATGAAATGGATTTATTTTTTCCCACATTTCACGCTTGCATTCTGCGTTAGCAGAAGACTATGTTGAAAGACACACACCCACAGAAACTTACAGACATTTCTTTCAGGTAGCACACGCACAAAATTGCAGGGTAGCTAAAGTTCCACATTGTGAAATTCTCAGAACTCATCTTCACAGGAAATGAGCGGGGACGGGTCAGATTTGAGCTCACTTCAAACATTTACTAAGTAAAAAAAGTTTAAAAAGTATTTCCTGATTGTCTAATGATAACTTTGTGGTGTTCTGGTGTGTGGCGTTTCTGTTCCTCATTTTCCAAGAAAATGAAACCAATCAACAAAAAAAAAGAAAAATCACTTTTCCTGTTACCTGGACAAACCAGTTTTACCTTAAAACCACAAAGTTGGATACAGCCCTCGGCCCCCAGTCACACTTCCTGTTCCTGAACACATGGGCCTTTTCGGACACAAAGAACAAGAGAAGAAGAATCCTCAGAAAATGGAAGTAGCTAACCTCTGAAATCTGCCAGTCAAAAAAGTGTTTTTGGCAGCCCAGAAAACCCAGAGTTGGTATATATACAGTATATAAATCTTACTGGACATGATTTCAGAATGCCCCTGCAGTTGACGCACAAATGACTTCTGAACTTTAGCAGATGACAGTCGTCATCACAATCATAGTTTTCTTGATAGCAGACATCTTCACGATCAGGGGAACTGACAGTTCCATGGCAGTACATTCGGGGTGATGAACACCTTTATAGGCTATGAAAGCATGCTCCTTCCTGTCCACACAAAATGGAGTAAGCAGCAAAATGCACAACATAGGACAAAAGTTATAGATAGATAGATAGAGATCCCTGAAAGTACATTTTCTCCCCAAAAGATTGAACACATTCCACAAATCTACTGTCAGCATGACTGTAGTGGAAAGGGCATTTGCATATATTTATTGCTGTAATACATGTTTGAGACTCTTAATTAATATCACTTTCTCTTTGTTGCGGTCTCTAATCGTCTATCTCCATACACCATCAGCACCTAGTTCTGTGGCAAATTAAAGTACACCTCTCCGGGGAAGATGGGTATGGAGATTGTTTGGTGGGGGGTGCCTGGCCTGTGTCGATAAGGGCCAATTGAAGCAGTCGACACAGGGAAGCACTGTTTGAAGGTGCTGCTGTTGTTGTGCATACATGCTTGCATGCATCTGATCTTCTGTAGTCTTATAATTTGTCTCCCCACAGTATAGCACATGCACTCTCAGAAAGGTACGAAAAGTGCTTAAAGTGCCTACAAATGCTTGTCACTGGGGCGGCACCTTATAGGTACATAAAATCGGACCCCAAGCCAGAAACCGTACTCATTTGTACCCTAAGAGAACATGACTGTACTTTCAGGGTACATCGGGGAAACGTGATCCTTGAAGAACAATAATGTAGCTCCACTGTCACTATGTTTCTGAAAGTCTACATATTGGGTTAAGTCAATCCACAGTGGCAATGGGAGTGAGGGTTTTGAGACGGGAAATGTTGGGAATAACGGGCCTGGATTCCTGCGGCTATTTTAATGCGCAGGCGACGGTGAGGAACACGACGCTGACAGCGGCAGCGACCCTCGAAGGCGCATCACCCTGGACAACCCTCTGAGCCACAGGCCTGTTCTGGGCACAGACAGTGAGCGAGGGCTGGCGGGTGCAGGAAATAGCCTTCCTGGCATGAGACCCGGCCGGCGTCACGTCACGCTAACACTGCGCTCTACACACGCCACCCCAGCAGCCTATGCGGCAGAGAGCCCTTTGTTTCCGAGAACGACATTCACGTCGTCAGGGAAGCACGCTCGCAGCATTTTTTCCACTTTCAGCCGTTGGTGCTCAGGTATGGAGCCGTGACGCGTCACCTGTGGAATTCTTCCTTTCTGATTGCACAATCCTTTCCACCAGAAAGGCATGTGTTGAATGATTTTTTTAAATCCATGAAAGCACAATATGCCCTTAATGTCGCAGAACATCGTCTTTATTTGTGGGAACGTCTGTGATGTTTTGGGGAAGAAAGCTTCCTCGATGAGCCTCCACAATAAGTTCTTCCTCAATTTTTTGGCCGGCAGTACGCTTATCATTCCACCTCAGACCACACCAGTTTATCTGTCAGAAACTGCTTGAGTAAAAACAAAATAGAACCCCTTCCTTAAGTCTTTCAACGAAGAACATACAACATCTTTGCTGTTGCTTGATGAGGTAGCCATGAACACAAACAATTGCTTCACTCCTTCAAACAATGAAAGGTATGAACCCCCTTCAGCCTATGAACTCTCACCTCCACCTCTGTACCTATTCTCATAGTAAGAAATGAAATGTGGTACACGCGCACTACAGAATGCACTATTTCAGTATGTATGATATGTAGTATCATAGCACTCTGACTAACACCTTATCAAAGGTGATTCTCTATTGTGGTCTGGGAGACTAAGAGACCTCGCTGCTTGGCATAGAAGTGTGGTGGGGGGTGCACAGTAAGGAAGAACAGCATTAATCTGTGGTCAGAAGACACACACCCAAGAATGCAGTCACTGGAGATAAGGGTGATAAGACCCTCGGAAGGTCATGTCCGAGTCGTTGCCAATCTGTCTAATTCAACATTATTATGCAAACAACAGCTTTCACCCACTATGGACTATGTAACACAGCCTGACGAGCAGGAGAGTACAAACATCAACACAGACACACACAAAATAATACAAAGCTTAAACTCACAGACACACAAACAAGCAAGCGTGCATCCAAACACACCATATTTCTAACATACACACTAACAGGCGCACACACAAACAGGTGAAATACAAATATTTCCACTTCAGAGACCATGCTGGAACTAAGACATTTCATGAAAAACAGAAAGAAGCAAACAAATGTAAAAGCACACCTGCTAATACAGATCAAACAACCCCTACTTCCAAATGTCACAATCCCTCTCAGATGAACTACCTGAACTGTGACAACAGTGAGACTCCACTGATGGGTTGGACTAAGCAGGCCCTTGGTCAGCCAGCAAAACATATATGTTGGCGCATTTAAGCAGTTCAGTCATGCAATATAACATTTTCCATCTTTTATCAACCACGGGGCTGCCTGGAACACACAACTTTAAAAAAAGTGAAATATCAGCTACTGCGGGAGACTCTAGAAATGGCAGTTTGAAAGGAAACGCATCACATGTTCTGCTTTTATTATATACCTGAAAAAAAAAAAGGTTGGTGGGATGGGGGGGGGGGTTGTGTGGTATGGTGGTCAGGTCTACCTCAAGGTCATGGGTTCATAACAGCATTGGGTCAATGGTCAGGTAAAGGAGTACTTTTAAAAAACCGAATCATAAGGCAAAAGGTAGTCGAGTAGGAAAACAAAAAGAGTGCTTTAAGAGAACACTGCTGGCACATCGCATCCAGACCTGGTTTATGGCACCTCCCACGGCTGCATCTTGGCCTACTTTTCACCAAAGCTGCTAACCTACAACATATAGTGTGTGTGCACATGCAGTATTTCCGTCTAATGTAAAGCAAGCTACATTTTCTACTTGAGAGTCTTGAAGTCTAATTACAAGACTAAAACATTTGCTAAGACAGTTTCTTTTTTTTTGCCGCGCAGTGCACACCCAAAGTCTCAGAACACAGTTCAACAAATCCCCTAAAAATCTCATCGCAGGTAAGCTAAACCTCAAGTCAGGTCATTCTACGGCAAGAGCCGTTGCTTAGAAGGTTCTCCATTTGCGATGACGAGTACGAGACTTCAATCCCCATGACCGCAAGTGTACACGAGCAAGGGAGGGGGGGGGGGGGGTGAGAGAGGGGTTCAGGCAGTGCCGCTTAGCCACAACTTCCTGTGAGTCATAGAGAGAGAGGGGCTCTGAGGACGACAGCAGCGCGCTCTCTCTCTGAAGTGGTGCGGCAGCGCTACTGTCTTGCGCACAGAAGCCTTGCGAGACGCGAGGGTCCGCGACTCGTCTTCAAGGAACGGCTGACGCTCGACGACGCTCAACCCTCGAGCTTAACGCGCGTGGGCTTACGGCGTCTCAAACCCAAGCATGCAGCTTTTACACAAACCTTGATTTGGGGGAAAATACAGGTGGTTTCAGTAAACCGATGCTTTCATGAGAGACTTTACGAAAGAAAATATCAAAAAAGTATGTGAGAATTTACATTCATATGTAATTTTGCTTTCTGAGTGAAGTAGCTAGTATGATAAAAAAAAAGACCCCAACCGTTGCAATAATTTCTGTTGGAAGTTTGAAGTGTTGTTTTCTTTTTTAAACCACCAATGCTCTATAAATAGATGTGGTTTTAAGGCTGATATTCTCACTCTGCACCTCCCATTCTCACGTACAACCCACTCACAAAACGTACGTGGAAACATTCCACACTAGACACATCCACACACTTTCGCCCAGAAACACTGTGCTGCTGCAGGGCTACTGCAGCACTACTACACAGGCAGAAACACAGGAGGAACAGGGCTATGTTTTTAGCTTGAACGCCGTGTTCACCACGTCACTCAATGGAAAGTTCTGTTGAAGACAATGTTTTGAAGGCCTGGTCGGCCCTGTGACCTCCCTCCTCTGTTTTAGGATGAGCATCAGGGCCAGAATAACACGACTTAGATCATTAACCTCATAATCTCTGGATATCCATGTATCATATAAAATATAAAAATGAGATACCGCACATGACACATTCATGTAGGAAGCCTAAGTACCAGGCCTTGGCTCTACCACTAGCCTGCATAATGGTGTGGCTAATAAATGTAGTTCTTGATATTACATTACATCTAATAAAGGAAGTCCCACGTTACCCTCCCCCTTAAAAAAACATTGTTGAGCCCTAAAAAATGTCAGCAACTTATTACAAAATTATTCACCACCTTGAGCAAATACACAAGTCTTTTCAGACAGTGACCAAAAGGAAAGGTCCGCTTCTTTAATATTCACTCCTGCTCCCACAGGACAGAACCGTGAAAGGTAGACAGGGATGGATGCCCACCCCTCTCTCCCTGCGTCTGTCCCTCTCCCCAGGCTAGCACTGAAACGCCTGCCTCTGTGAGTGTCTGAGTGCACTCAGAGTCCAGTCACACATTTCACATTTAGCACCTTCTGCATGCTTTGAATTCACTCAGTGACTCACTTAAAGCCCCATAGGACGACTCCATTGCTGACGTGCTGTGTCACAAAACGAGTCTACAATGTACAGGCAGAAAGGGACAAACAGGCAATCGCAAACACAAAACGCAGTTCAACAAGAGCGCTATGAGAACAGCAGTAAGCGGCATTGCAACAAAACAGTTTATTGACATGTATGTATATACTTGTATGTGTTTGGTTGATCTTGCCTGGAGCAAATGAGCCAGCCAATATGACTAGAAGGCAGGGTTTGCCATTTTTGAGAGTATTTCAAAGGTTTCAATAAAGTATTTGAATGCAAAATAATGACGTTATTGACTGTTCTGTTGCAAAGCAGTGCAATATGGGTTATAATTTATATTTTTCATAATGCTCATTTTCACTTGAACTATTTAATCTATTACTGTGGAAAATGTGCCATTGGTGGCACTCTGAAACACGACAGCCTCATCTACAAAAACAAACTACACAGAGAAGCAACATGAAGTATTCCAACCTGTGTCAGAATGCAACACACAAGAGCAAGCACCAAAGCTGTACAGTGTGGGTTAAACTACCCACTGACAGGAAACGCATCACACAGGGTGCCTCTGAGGGGGAAATTTAGCGAGAAATAAAGTATTTATACACACCAGGTTGGCACAAACAAAGCTGTATGACTTTGGGATGCAACAAGTACAAATGTGGGCATTTAAGAGCAATGATAATTACAAGAATGTGTCAAACCCAAGCTGTAGTGTCTCTAACTTTCCGATAAGTCCCTGCCCCTCCATCTCCCTGCCCCCATTTTCATGCTTTCAAAACAATGGGCGGCAGCACAGCTTAGACAAGGGAAACGTGGGCATCAGAGTGTGTCTGACCTTTCACCTCTCGTCTGATCTGTTCGGCTCTGGGCCATTTGCATTTGAGTTCCATTTTTATTTCTGTAGAGGGAACCCCAGATACAAAACAGTTACAGCACACGTACCACTCCTGATTTTTTACCCCTTAGTTTGTCCCTCCTTGATATTATACCTGCTTAAAAATCTTTCTAAAACAAAAATAATGTACTTATTCATAAATGTGTTGTCCGTGCAGGTAGAGCTGTCCATTGTAAAAATGTGGGTAAAACACACAAAGGCCCTGGTCAGTGAATTTGGATTGCTATGTACCTCCTTTCTTGGGTCTTACCCATGTTCTCTTCACACCATTCACTTTAGTCCAGAAAGCCAGAGGAAGTGGTGCTCAGCTAGCCCCTCAAAAGGCACAAAACATTGAAGAAAGCTGCTCGCTCTCCCAATGCGACCTGACTGATCTTTTCTCTGTAGTAAAGTGTAAGCCTGGTTAAGAAAAAAAATAAAAATAGAAAGCTTCTGAGAATTGAGAAAACCCACTTGTGAAGCCCAGGACAAACTCTTGCTCTTTTCTCTGAGGAAGTGCAACTTTGACACTTATTGTTCCCTGGCCCATTTAATTATAAAGAAAGTCATGTGACCTCTGCGGCAAGTGTTCTTTGTGACAATACACTTCCTACTGAATTTTATGCCAAAGCATTGTTCTGCTTGTAATCCAACTCACATCAGACATGTTAAGTCCATTGTTTGGTGCCACGATATTTTGGCAATCAGGCAATTCTGGAGCAAGTGATATGATCGATAAAAGTCCTGGGGCCTCATTTATAAAATGCTTGTATGCACGGATGGGCGGAGTTGATCAGCTCATTTGCATGTACAAGTTTTAGGACAATTTTTCATTTATAGACAGATGTGTAGAAACATTTACTCACATGTATGGACATTTTATATATAGTTCGATAGAACACTTTAGACAACAATCATACACTCACATTCAGAATGAATCCCATGATGGTTTCCTGCTAGTTTTTATTCAGTTGCAAAAAGAAACATTGCTCAACAGAATAGAATGGTGTCCCGTTGTATCCTTGCCAGAAGATGACAGGGTGTTATGCATACTGCATAATGGGAAAGAATATCTGAACAGTGGTGCATGTGTGTGCTTGTGTTGCATCCTCTTCTCAGGAGGAGAATATGTAGAGTTTTTCTATGCAATGCCATTCTTTAAAACCAAATCACATTACATTGATTTGACAGATGTTTCTATCCAAAGTGACGTACAGTGTGTACCAAAGGTCATCAGAATAACTACAGAGCACAGGTCAGACAAGATACCATTAGCCTAAAGTATCAGTTATCCATAGGCATGAACAGCAAGTCTAGATCAGATTGTAAATATAGGCTAAGTCAGTAAAGTTATGGCATTTCATAAGCAAGAAGCAAGACATGATTCCAGGAGATACAGTAAAAAGTTAAAACATCAAGATGAAGATACAAATGCAGCATGACAGTGCATGCCACGTGAGTTAATGAATGAGTGTTAATGGAGAATGGCAGAGGCCCCAGTACAGACCCCTGCAGGACACCTTTATCAAGGCAATGAGGTGCAGAGAAAAACTCCATACCTGGTAGCAACTGTTGCCTAGATAAGAAGCAATCCAAGAGAGGGTAGTCCCAGAAATGCCCATCTCAGCCAGGGTGGAGATTAGAAGTTGGAGGTTGACCGTGTCAAATGCTGCCAACAGGTCTAGGAGGACGAGGACAGAGGAGAGGGATGAGGACCTTGTCCTGGCAAGTGCTTCTGTCACAGCCAGAGGAGCAGGTTCAGTTTACTGGTGCATTAACATAGGTAAGGTAAATCGTAGACTGAACTGAACTGAACTGCAAGTGCCTCGTATTAGCTATAGCTATTCTGCAAGTATGTCCACCTCCTGATCGATGCCCCTAATGATAAAAATTGATCATAACTTCATGAGCTTAACAATCGTTCAATCGAGAAATGAATGGGGGACAGTGCCAAGGCTGATTCCCAACAAATGTGATGATGGCATTTCTCTCATTTTAAAAGTCTTCAGTCATTTTTAACTAGTTTCCAGTTGTTTGGTGAACCTTGATCCACTCCCTGTCCCTTTTCTCTACCTCTAGCTTAAGTGATCCCTGGAAAAGCCTGGCCTTATTCTCCCCTAACAGATCACACAGACGCCCCTTTCCAAATGGCACCTTTGACATCCACTGTTCTGTCGACTACCACAGCCTCACAGCCTGCCATAATCCTACAGTTTCCTCCAGTCCTTCAATGTCTCTCAATCTGACACATCTCCACTCCCTCAATCCTCATCAGTGTCGTTCTGGTTTGTATTACCGCCTTCTCTAAAGCATAACCCAATGTCTGGGGCCTTCAAGATTATCAAAAACCGGTATTCCTTTTATGTAAGGGAGAGGGGGAATCACACCACGTAAAGCAGGCATTTGAAGCTTTATTTCTTCAATCAAGCTATTCTGAAGGTTGACTGCAATCTTCAATTCTCCCCAAGGGCACACATCTGTGGCCAAACAGCAAAAACAGTTATTTAAGTTGCAAGATGTGCAGAGACTTCTCCATTCAAAAATACATACATGGCTTATGAGCATTTCCTCAGTTCCAGAAAAAGAGTCAGACAGATAGCAGTGCAGTTCAGACTAGGCCAGGGACACGTCGGTGACAAAGCTACAGTTTCCCACCTACTCTCTTCTCCGGTCTTATAATATGGTGTCTACATGGAGACCATTTGCTTATGTTTCACTCAAAAACAAATTCAGACAGGTGCAGGATTATTCATTACACAGAGAGGGTCTGGAGTAAGCTAAAGGAAGAGCCATGACAATGAGATCTTTGAGATCATTCTGGCATCGAGCATACATAATCATGAGTATTCCTCAAGTGCAAGGTGCTTCTTTTAAATGGATGTCAGCAGAACATCCAAATGCTTATGAGATTTAATTACTATGTACCTCAACGTCTCTGGCCAGCACAATCTTAAAACCCAGTGATGGGTATTTATATATCCCTTATCCCCGCAAGGTCATTTATTGTGTCAAAAGATGAGTATCACGTCCAATGTGCATTTTTTACTAAATATTTCACAGGCTTATTTATAGCAAGTGTAGAGGAGATCCGGGACACCTTCATACCTGAGAATCTTGAAGAACTCTGCAGCCGATTTTTTAAAATGCTAAATATGTCCATTGGAATCTGGCTTCTTGTCATGTTTCTGATATCTGCCATTGCTATCATCAATATTTACATTTGTAATGGTTTGGCAATGACATCACTTTCCGTTTACATGACAAAAATATGCAGAATTGTTTTACATCCATAGATTTTTTTAAACTTACAAGTGCTAACATTTATTTGATAGGATTAACATAACACATTATACAAATACTGGACATACTGTAATGGGTACACCTCATTCAACAAATAGATCTTGTTGAGCTGCTAATTAGTAGAGTCAGCTGTGCCAAATTTGGGTTCAAATGAAAACCTATAGGATGGTAGATCTCCAGGAAAAGGGTTTGCAACCACTGCGCTAAAAGGTAGGTTGCAGTCCTTCCTTTTTCAGAGAAGCTATAAAAACATTTCAGCATTTTAGAAGTTCCTCACTTCAAATGTAACTATACATAGGTAAAAATAACATGGGTAATGGAGATCCCCCTTTAGAGTACACCACACCCTGAATGACACCAATTTCCTCGCTTTGACTTCAATCACCTTTTAATAAACATTTTCTGCCAGCTTCAAATAGACAAATTTGGAAATATCCGTTGTCACTGTGACTTATTTTACTCTCGAGAATAACACAATGCTGCTTTTGACTTGTATTTCTAGTACATCAGATTTGGTGATGTTTTTTTTGTTGTTGTTTGAATTGACTTATTGCACACTATGGGTTCAGAACATGCCTGTATTGTGTATCAGACTCATGGTTCATATCAACATGTTCTTACTCTGTACAGACTGAAGGGTCCAGGTAACTCTGGTCAGGTTCTACAGCATTTCTGCTGTTCCGCAGCCAGATCGTGACGCAAACCGAGGGAAGGGAAGCACCCGTGTTCGGTTCTTGAATACTGCAAGCATTCTGGGAGAACTCGTTCCACTCGTCAGGTCTCACGCGCCAAGAGGAGGAAGAGGAGTTACGGGAAATACACTCAGCCCTTCCCATAATTCCCAGCGTGCTGTGGTTCAGACAATCCGGAGCTGCTGACAAAGCCATCTCTCCCCACGGCAAAAAAAAACTTGGGAGTCCCGCAGTGTTTGTGGTATAAATAAAGTAAAAGTGTGGGAGAAAGGCTCTCTAGGTGACATCGCTGAAAGGTTTTTGCTTTTTTTATTTTGGTTCTCAGGAAGATGGCAGCTGCTGATGTGGCATCTCATTGTTATGCTCTGTGTCATGCTGGCGAACACTAAAACAGGGGAGAGACTCCATGACCTCGCTTTTATTAACAAGGAACACCTTGACTGGCGGGGGAAAAACCGAATGGAGTTCATTTGCATGCTCACCTTGCGCACCTTCACATCACAAACATATTCAGACCGGCGCAAGATTATTAAGTAACCTAAGAGCGTCTGTCGAAATCCAGAGAAAGAACCGTGACTGTAACAGCCGTTACACATCACTTGGAAAGACACCACCATGAACCAACAGCCACCTTTCATTCCCACGGCAACTTGTTTCATTCTGATGTAAGCACATACTATTAAGCAATACACAGCTCGTGGCTTGTTCATTCTTGTTACCTTAACTGTACAATCCGTCATGTCTGTCGCGCACAGACCTCTGGACCGAACCAGAGCAGGATGAGGAAGCAGTCAGGCATGCGGTCCTCCATAGACAGGAAGTGCCCTTGTGATGACTATATTTATGCCTGCAATTATTCTAACTATTGTTTGGATTGATAATCACACTAATTACAGCCAAAAGGAAGGAAGCTAGAGCCTCTTAGACCCTCGTTTGAAAGTCTGGACATGACAGTGGGAAATCACTCGGTTCTTAGAAAGACAATAAATCTGCTGCTTAACTGATGGACGTCACTTTTGGACCCATTATCTATTGCATCAAAAATGCATTAGAGATACTAAACATGCATCATTAGCCTCTAATATCACATCTTCTTCCTGTGTAGACAGTACAATTATTTTCAAACAGTATGCATTCTTCAGATTTGGTGTATGCCAAAGATTATTTAATAGTTTTATAGTTATGTTTATCTGTTATTTGGGAATGTTGAAGAAATAGAAGAATATACTGTAATGAATGATTTTTGACCATTCCACATTTAAAAAATCCTGGTTAACTGGGACTCCTAAAACTGTCCTCTCGCCCCGCCCCCTGAAAAAAACCCTTCACAGCATTTACACCCCACTAATTGTCAGATCTGTAATCTCCACAATTGTTTACAAATGTGTTTGTACCACAGTCAAACACACAGGCAGTCCAAGCGCTCAAGAAAAAATCTAATGTCCAAGGGTTACGGTTCAAGGTCACATATTAGCAAGAGACTTGTTGCCTGCGGCTATCCAGCATTTAACCAGCGCTGCTGTGGTCAGATTTTGTGGGAATTCATAGCTCACACTCTGGAGCACTGAAATTGCCTTTCAACTTGAAAGGCACACCACTATGCCTCTACAATCCTGTACACAGGCTTCCAAAACAGACAAACAGTACACTACAATGTGCCTCTCCTTTGGCCAGAGGCTTCGCTCACACTAAGACCCAGAGATGTCACGGAAGTTTGTTTTTCTCGGCTCTCTGACTGTCCCGTAACGAAGCGTGGCGGTCTGCAGCAGCCTTTAGGCTGGGACTCTGAAAGGTCAAGAGGAACAGATTTTCTGCAGAGTGAACAGCCACGCACTGCCCTAGCGCTGAAACACACGATGTGATGAAGACCAGAGCCATGCGATGGGCCTAATTGGCTGGTATTCTGGGCTCTGGACCGGCAGGTGTATCTTGCAGGTGCGAATCGGAGGTTGTAGCCTCCGGCAACGCACTCCATCATAAATGCTTCAGAAACTATTTAGTTTGATTTGTACAGGGTACAATGCATTCCACGCAGTCGCTCCACTATGCAAAAGAGCAGCGCAATAAATCAGTAATTACAGCAATAATTAAGCTGCACTGAGGCAATTGAACTGAATAGCCAGCGACTGCACAACTATGCATCCGGTATGCTAGAAAGCCACGGATATAATTTAGATGGGCCCCTGTTTATACCTTACATCTGATCTGAGATCAGTTTAAACCACTGTCTCTTTGGGCCCCGTTTCAGAACATTTGGGGGATGAAGGGGAACACGTCGAAAGAACAGCCTGCGTAGAGACGATAAGTGCTGACGAAACAGAGAGACCAGAAAATCAGGAAACGGTGCCAGTGTTGCGGTGTCTGCATATCTTCAAAACAGCTATCACACCTGCTTATCAATTACATGCTGGTAATTCCTGTGTACGAGCAAGATTTTAAAATGATGCCAGCTCGAAAATGATTATTTATCCAGGGTAGGAGAAATTTGCCCCAGGATGAAAGTCAAGTATTAAACCCAGACAACATAAACGCTGCAACACGTAGGGCTTAAGAAAACTATAATTATAGCCTAGTAAGCTGTCAAGCACCTATTATGGTAACTTCAGAAGACTGCTGTGCAGCGTACTGTAACATTTTTGCAAATAAAGCAATGTGACCCACATATTCTCTCTTGAAATATTCTTTATTTTTTCTGATTTACGCTTTATATTCATTCCTCGACACACTTTCATTGCGCTCATGAAGGGCTTCATGTAAAGCAGACCGTACGGTTCCTTGGCCACCTGTGGCTTCAAAGTCGCCAAAAATGTACGTCGCTTTCTAGATGTAATCTCACGGTTAAGCACAAACATCCACAAAGTTTAGTTTCTACTCTGGGTAAGAAGAAACATACCTGAATTTCATTTTTGGGTGAACTGCCCAATTTAAAAGAACAAAGGGCTGAAATGAGTAGTGGGCTAAAAGGCAACTATGGTAACAGCATCACTGATAGGACCCTCATTAAGCGTTACTGTTATAAAAACGGTTAAAAAAACACTTCCTCACTCTCCCACAGACACTTTGTCACCTAGTTTAAAATCCGACCTCTCATTGGTGATGTAGTGGATCATGGCGGTGTAAGAAACACGTGTGAATGGAATCTGCTCCGAGGTCTCTGCGCATGCTGGTCATAGTTCAGATGCCATGACTTTTCCCTGTGACAAGACAATCACGGTGACAGAAACTACGTGCTTTTGTGCAAATATGGATTTGCTGATTCCACTTCACTCATCCACACGCATGCACGTACACAATCACACATTTGCGTACATGCACACACACACACACACACGCACGCACGCTGGTGAACATGCACGCACACACACTCACGTCTCTCACATGTACACAAGCACACACGTACATATGCGCACGCGCGCACACACGCTCTCAAGTTGGTGAACGTGCATGGACACACACACCCTGGTGAACGTGCATGCACACACCCTCACACATTTACACGAGCACACACACACAAACACATGCGTGTGAACATGCTCACAGTCACACATACATGGACACAAGCGTGCATAGTCACGGTCTCTCCAACATCTTCTTTGAGGAACTACTGACGGTTGTGTGCTCCACAGCACGGGAAGTTCCTGCTGCGAAGGGGAAGTGTGTCCCGTTTTGTGGATAGTGGACTTGTCTTTTGTGGTACACCAGCCCGCTCTTATTTTTGGCTGGGAGGGTGGCGCCGGGGGTGATGAAGTAGAGCCTTTCGGGGAGTTTCTCCGCCCCAGTGCCGGCTGCCAGCGCAACTGTCTGCCTCTCCCCGTTCTAGAGCAGGTTCTGTCTCTTTCTCTCGCTCCCCGTCTCAATCGCTCAGCGTCATTTATATTGTGCGTTTAACAAGTAACTTAATGTGACAAATGCTTTTTAAAATGAGCAATGTATTCCTGACCTAAAATTCTGTCACAGTCTGTGCCTCTCTCTCGATCTCTCTTTCTGACCGCCGCCCTTCCAGACTGGAGAGATGTAGACTGGAATCTATTGCATGTGCCTCAGTGTGTGCTATGCCCCTGCGCATTAACCACCATTGCATTACACTGAAGTTATTTAGCTGACACTAAATCCAAAGCGACATACAGTTGCTTAGGCTAAGCAGGGGACAAACCTCCCTGGAGAAATGTGGGGTTAAGAGCCTTGATCAACGGCCCAACAGTTGCATGTACCTTAGCCAAGAGGCTACAGACTGTCCACGCTTAGTACACTGGACCACAGGCCACAGGCCACACGCACACGCACACACACACACACACGCACACGCACACGCACAAACACAAACACTAACACACACGCACACACACACACTGGAGCAGGGTCTGAGCACAGCCAGGGAGGGGTGAAATCCTGACTGTTCATTCTCAGGTGCTCCCTCATACCCTGCTCACCATCATTAAGTCCCGGTTCTGACCTGTCCCTGCTGCCGTGTCACCGGAGCGCAACAGGACCTGAGGGCCACTCCGGCTTATGTCCCCGAACGAGCGGTGACCGTCTTAATGGGAGACTCGTGCGGATAGGCCACGGCACAGGTAAGTGATCGGATTAGTGAGCGTGACCTTTGCCTTTGAAATGCAAATGGGGTCAGGGTGCTGGTCTTCAGTCACTACAGAAAGCTATTCATCACTCACACGCTGCCCCAGCGCAAGCTAATGCAGAGGGGTGCATGTGCGCATGGTGTCAGCCCCATTTCCACACCTTCATCCAGTGCTTCAACATTTCATTTACTTCACTCAGTGATCACTTTATTATGTAGACCTAGTACGTCTAATAAATACCTAATAAAGTGCTCGCTGAGTGTATAATGCATTGCCAGACATGGATCATTATTTTTTTTTTATTATGTGTATGTTCATGAAACTAAAATATTCAGACATACATATATGCACGTGCATGCACGCACACACACACAAACACACACCACACACACACTGGAGGTTCTTCATTCTTTCTAACACTTTTCTTTTCCCATCTCTTCTCCCCCCAGGACAGTAAATAACTCCCCATCGGTGAGAGTTCTCTCAACACGCACCACACCGGTCTGCAGAAGGACATTCCTCAGCAATGAGCATTTCATAAGGAAACAAAGGCATATTAACATTTTACATGCCCTTCCACTCCAAACCTAAACCAGCGGTTGCTGTTTTTCTGCTTAATAGGCCATTCTAGCTGGGAAACACCCAAACTGGAAAAGCAAAGTCAACCTAGTTATTGCGAGCATCTAACTGCCTAAAATCACTTGTTGATTTAGGTTGACTTTCATCAGTTGGATGAAGCTACTTAAAAATATGTTTTTTCTGCAGCTGGTTGTTTCCTAATCTAAAATGGCTCGCATTGGCTTGGCTTTCTATCAAACTTTGTCGGTTGGTTCTTTTATTTCAAATTGAATTTTAAAAGTTGCAGCTAAATTTATATTATTTTCGACTTGAAACTGCAGTTCAATTTTACACCACTTAAAAAAAAATGCATAATGTTAATGCCATGGAACAAATTATAACTAAGCAAAACCTTTACTTTTATGCAACAAATGTATTGTGACAGCCAGTGTCTACATACTGCGCACTGAATATTTTGGGACAAAGGGTCCATTTTCCCAGCAATGTCCTCAGAGAAACTGTGAGCGGGGTGATTACAGAAGCATCCACCCCTTGGGCCAGGATTAGCTCAGGTAAGACTGCTCACCGGTTTGGGGTATTCGGGCCCATTTGCATCACAGGTGATGAGAGGGTGTTTGTTTAGCCCTGCTGTGAAGCAACACCCCCACTAATGGCTTCAACACCTAAGGTGCATCACTCAGCTAAGATACGCCCAGTATTCTACACCTCCACTGACGGCTGGGTGTAGCTGCGATTTCTACTGTACCTGCCCTCCTCACAACAGTGTGGACACATACCTGCCCTCCTCACAACAGTGTGGACACATACCTGTCCTCCTCACAAAAGGGTCGACACATAGAAGTCCTTCTCAGAAAGAAAAGTTAGCACATGCTGGACTCACGCAAGAGGTCGACACGGACCTCTCCAACTCACGCAAGAGGTCGACACGGACCTGTCCAACTCGCAATGGAGGTCAAAACACACCCTTCCTACTCGGGAAGACGTTTGACACATACCTGTCCAACTTGTGCATGAGGCCAACACATTCCTGCCCAACTCTCAAATTGATTTTAAAGATATCTGCACCACTCTGGCAAACACATCTTCCCCATAATCAACTGAGATCACCACATAGCTGCCCCACCAATACTTAAGGTCAAGATCTTGTACCTGAGATAAAGACATAGATACCCTTCTCACACTCAAGGTCAATAAAAACCTGCCTCACTCACTCATTTATGGTCATTACATTCATACCCCACTTAAATGTGTGGTCAACACATATTTGTCAACACATACCATTCCGTTGCAGTGCCTTCTCTATCCCTCTTTCTGATGCTGATGACATTTACATTCCACATCATTACTATTAATGGGAGAACTCCAGCTGAATATGTGCCCATGGATAAATATAGTGGTGCTTTCATTAAACCGAGTCGTTAGGAAAGCATGAATGTCAATTAAGCGTTTAGAAACCAAAAAACTGTTTGCTTCTGTCAATTAAACGTAATTAATTTAAAACAGAAAAATGTAAAAACTGTTTGCTTCCAAATGTTCCAAAGCAGGCAGCGGGCGGAAGGTAAGGGAGGAGGGAACAAACCGGCAGTGGGCAGGAGTTTGGGCCAGGCATAGCTCGGACAGGGGAACACAGGTCACCATTAATTTCCCCCCACATGTCCAAATAGCCGGGGAGGGCCTACTTAAAGACCTCCATTCAGACAAGTTTAAAACAAACAAGGGCAACAGGGAGCCTTTTGACACAACGGTGGGCTGAACAGTCCAGATAGACGGATGAAAAGACAGAACACAGAGGGTGGGTGGGGGAGAGGAGTGGAAACCTCTCCAGACTGCATACAGTACTAACACAGGGTCGTAAAATGGACGCGGCGTATCCCATGTGTCAGAGAGGGAGCTGAAAGTGGGCGACCTGGTGCTTATTGTGAGGCTGACCATGGAGCAGATGTCTCCGGGATAGGGAAGGAGGAGAGGGGAGATGGGGAGAGGGGAGGAGGGGTGGCAGGGCTGTCCGTTCATTACACACGCAGAGAGGTGAAAAGGAGGAACAGATGGTGAAGAGTCTCCCTCGATCCCACAGAGGGCAGGGCTGGCAAGCAGAGGAACGCCGAGAGAAGCCTCTGTGTGTGTCAGTGTGTGTGACACTGTGTGTGTGTCTGTGTGTGACTGCCTGTGTGTTTCCAGAAAGATATACAGGGCCGCGATTACTCGTCTGTTTGAAACCAGTAGAGCAAATTCAATTTGGTGAATCTGTTGACAGAAATCACAGATACTGAACGCGGGCTAACAAACAAGGACATTTTTTTTATTTGCTTCGTTGTTTATTTGGCTTGCAGTGACTGCACTGTCACATTTTCTATTTACACTGAATTGGGCAGTAGTATACTGTTTAAGCACCTTGCTCAAAGTTATTATGCTATTGCCCCAGGTAAAGCCAAAATTTGAGACAAGTAATATTCCGTAAGCACTGATCCATACTACTGATGCTGCTACAAGGAGGTGCATGCGCACACGCACGCACACGCACACGCACACATACACACACACACACACACACTCACACCCACCCCACTGTCCCATTGACTGAAGAGTCCCTGTGGTTTAATCTCTCAGGCCCAGTCCCAAGCCCCTCTCACTCAGACCAGACCGTCACTTCCTGCACAATTAATCTTTTCACCGTGTTGGTTTTATGTCGAGTTACACACGCATATCCCAGAAGGTCCCTCGGTCATTCTCCCTGTGTGGGTAAACACTAACCTTTTGGGAGGGGGGGGCGGGGGGCACAATGCACCCCTCCCCACCCCCCTCTCCTCCCTCTCTCTGTTTAACTCTGATTAACTGAAGGCCTGGTGGAACGCTGACGCGCTGTAACGATCCTATCGGCCGTTCCCAATTGCTCTCCAGAGAATCCGGAGCGCTGGGAACGTTGGACACAGAGAGGTTCTCTGGAGAAAAACACAGGAGAGGAGAGGGAGAGAGGGAGGTTGAAGATGACGGTGATGGCTTTGAAAAAGGGGCATTATGGAAATGCTGTGATGATGACAGAGATAGCCAGGACCCCCTCCCTTTGTACCCCAGCCTAATTAAAGAAAGAGACCAGTTAACTGGCTGATAAGAAGTCAATAAGCTACATTTGACTCTGTAATGTAGCTTCACATATTTGATGTATGTGTGTGCAGGGGGTGTGTGTGTGGCGGGGGGGGGGGGGGGGGGGAGAAGGGCGTGGGAACAGTGCTGATTGGAGCACAGACGGAATGAGCTCTTTCCTGGATTTAACATTAGACCTTGCTATGAAAATGCAACTGCAAAACCCAACATGTTTTAATCAGGCTAAAATTTTGTCATTATGAAACCACTGCTCTCCACAGAATGTCAGGTAACCACAGCAGGTAGAAACAGAAAGACAAATGTGGACAGGATATGATTTAACCAAACCAAGTAATGATTAAAGCAGAGAAGCCAAAACCCAGTGTGTTTTAGAGAAAGCAAGTCATTGTAAATCCACTCCACATCCCAACATGAATGTAAAAAGCATGGCTGCTTGGAGAGACGCACAAGTTCTTTAAAATCGAAAGCCAAACAAATGAAGAAAATGATGAATGAAACAAGTGCTTGTGAGGGGAAAATTATCTCCACAAAACAACTCCGGTGTCCACGTAAAACAGCCCATCCCCTGTGTAATGACACTCACGTGGGTATGCCTTTGTTTTTATTCAATTACAAAACAAGGTCTTTAGGAGTTGAAATGGTTGGGTAATGTGTTTCTGCCTCAGAGCCAATGGGATTGTTATGTATGCAGATGTGGCTGTGGTTTCTGCTGAGGCTGAGGAACACGCCCGGGTTAGGTGGTCTGTTGCATAACAGACCTGAAAAGCCCAGTAGATCAAGGACAGGTCCTGCAAGGTCCCTCAAGCAGGTCCCTGAACCAAGCCCAAATGTTTACGAAGCAATTAAAATAGTTTTTTCTCTTAAAAGAGATCAATTAATGTTTTGGCTGTATAATACTCTCTCTCACACATACATGATGGGAGATCACTTTATATCAATCATTCTATAATTACAAAAGTAAATATATATATATATATATATATATATGTTCCTATAGTTTGCCTTCAGTTTAGATGACATAGAAATGGTTTGTGAGCAAGGACTATCTGTCTGTGTGTGCGTGTGTGTGTGTGTGTGTGATTACTAATTAGGCCTTGGTCCATGAGCCGTAGTCCAGCATGCGGGGCCAGTCGTACCCATTCCTCTACTGCAGCGCTCTGGGTCCTAAAGCACATAGATCATGTCTCCTCTTAATTAGAGAAAACGGCCCCACCCCAGACCACAAAGGCAGCTGCCAGTGGCTGTGTACCAGCTAGGCAGAAAGCGAGCTAATTGATTTGAAAATGATAACGCAGTTTACACAAGCAAGCCTCCGAGTCGGCCTCATGAATATCAAACGCCCTCTCCCCTCCCCTCTTCACTAACTACCCTCCACACCCCCACCCACACACCCACACCCACTCTGTGGCTTCTGGGGCGCCTGTGTTCACAGCAGACACATTGAAAAGGGGTGGCATGACGTTTGAATGCATATGTCCCCGCCCCAGCAAAAACATACTACTAAAATGTACCCCTCCCCACCATATCCAGGTAATGATGGCTGCCATTTTGGGTGGTTATTGGGTTACACCCACACCCATAGCCAAGAAGTCTATCTCTTTCCCTCTCAATCACTCAAACTGGTATCACAGGAGTTAAGTGTGTTACAAAAGCCTTTTATGTATTATATACATAAATCAAATTCATTAAGCATGTTATGTCACAACTAGCTTTAGTACACATATGCACATACCATTCTCTCTCACACACACACACACACACACACACACACACACACGGGCACATACCATATACACAGACAATTCCAATTAGCAAACCTTTCAAAGATAATTTACAGCTGGGTGTCAGCTGAGTTTGAGGAATTTAATATAAAGTGATATATGTGTGCTGGCAGCAGGCTGTGTGACGAAAGGCTGGAAATGAGCAGGTATATTTCCACACCCTCCGCTTTCCCTCCCTTAAGGACTCCGTCGCGCGCGGTAATTACCTCGCTATGCTAATTAGTCAACATTGAGCAGCGGCTCTGAAGCCAACAGTCAGCCACGAAGGATGACCATCTCGCAAATTCATTTTCAATTTAAAATTCAAATTGTGCTGCTAACTGTATTGACACAACAAGGCAACAAAGGCAAAATATTTACAATAAGCATCCTCGCTCCCGCTCAAATTTGAGGGCGTACACCTGCACACACACACACACACACACACACACACATACCTAGTGGAGTGACATATACTATAATGATTTTTACTGAGGTAAGGCTACAGTGCAAATCTGACTGTGTTTGTTCTTCCTGAAAGGTTCAAACAAGATGAAGGCTTGTGTCAGTTCATTTAATTCTCCTGCACTCCAGCCAATCAAAGAGGCGATGCGGTCTGAACAACTGGGACAATACCTGTAAGTCCTAAGCTTCTCAAATGTTTGCCTTCTGACGACAGCAGTGGTCGTGTTTACCTTACAAGACAGGTATGTTACCACTGGGCCTTGTTTGAGCCTCTTTTCTAACAAGCCCTTAAGCTCGCAATACTAGAGGCCGATCCTGCACAGATTAAATCAAGGTAAACCAGGCCTGTGCTTTGATGGAAGGAGACCCTGGAGTCTGTCCCCTGGATTAAAAGATGGTTAGTTCAGATAGCCCCCCTCCCGCCCCACCTGCCCTCTGTCTCAGCTTGATCCTACTCATTTGCATTGAGTACAGTTATAGCGGCTCACAAAAGGCCACTCACAATGGTAAACGCACAAACAATAACACCGTAACATCTGATAGGTGTCCATTCTTCGACACTTTCCATCGCCGTCCACAAACCGTAAATAATGCAGCGGCTATGCTCGGATCGGCTTTGTCGTAACGGTGTCAGCATGACAGACACTTTGACAATTACACTCGTATAAAAAAGAAGCAGAGAGCAAATGCTTTTTAGGAAACGCGCCACTCTCATATTACCAATCGTTCACGGCCATAACTGTGGAATAACGTCTACAGTCACTGTGGAAAGAATATGAAGTGTTATTTCGCCTATTGACGGTGGTCTAAGGTGACACATATGAGAAGTTGCTAAACGCATCACATTTCTCTTTCCTTTGTGCGATTAACATAGAAGAGAGATGGGCAGCTGTATGAGGACGGCTGTCCATTCACATCAGATCTATTCCTGTTTCACACGGAAAGACCCCAGGATCTCAGTGTTCACACTTTTTTCACACGCCCTACTTTCTGCCTGTTCCCACACATAACTATCAGGGTTCCTTACCTAGACACACACTCCGTATTCAGAAATCAGCGCTGCAGAGGGCAATCGGGACCATGAGAATGGTTTGATGTAGAAGCGCTTTGATCATCCTTGATCCAATCTGTCAGATTCAGGGGCCAGGCCTGTGACGTGAACGTCAGGTGAAGGTGCAGGGCAGCCAGCCTGAGTGTCAGGTGAAGGGGGCTGGGTCACTTGTGTGAGTGACAGCCCAGGATGGTGCCTTTTAAGAGAGGTGCTCCGCACGGAAAAGCCTGAGGATTACGGGTGAATTCCGGAAAGAGCTTTCCCTTAAGTGTAACACTGATCTCCTGCACACACCAATCACTTAAACAATTACACCTGTAATTTGCATTTTTTTTTTCTTCCCCGGCCAAGACGAGGGGGTAATTTTTTTCTCCATTGTGCGGGGAAGAATGAAGCTCGTCAGTGAGCAGGTGGGAGCTCGTGCCCGCAGATTAGAGCGCTCTCCGACGGCGGGTCGCTCGCACCAGACAAAAAAAGAGAGAGGAGGAGGAGGAGGAGGAGAAGGAGGCTTCAAAGGACAACTTTTCATGTCATAAGCACTTTTTTCACCCGCGTCTCTTTTACTCTTCTCTCCTCCGCGAATCGACGGAGCACAATGCTAAGTGTGCCACTCAGCGGGATCTTTGCCGCCCCTTCCTACACCCCCCCCCCCCATCCCCCCGTCACCCCGCCACTCATCTCGGGACGCCCGGCTGTCTAATGCCGGGCTGGCTCGCCGTCGATGCCGACGCCTCCTATTCAGCGATTGGACCCGGCTTGCGTGGCCGCTCCGTAATGATGTAGAGATGCTTCAGATGTGCGGTCGCGCTTCAGATGTGCGGTCGCGCTTCAGATGTGCGGTCGCGCTGGTGCTTCGCTCGCGGTTCTCATTCAGAGGTAAACCAGCGAGCGGGAGAGAGACGTGATGCCTCCTATTCACACTGTTCTGAGGCACTGGAGGTGGGGGAAGTGACATCATCATCCTCAGCAGTGGAGATTGTGACAATGGGGAAGATCGCCCAGGTCTCCAGGTGAAGATACCTTCAGTCTTTTTTTTTTTTTTTCACTACCCGACCCAGCTTATGAGAACAAGAGTTGATAGCTCCATGTTTGACTCATAAAATCATCTCAGTTGCCCATCTTCTGGTCTTCTAAAGATCATTTGAACTCAACATTACAAATCTTTCATGAGCAGCTCAATTCATCTCCTCCAGTAAAACAGCGTGTAACAGAGAAGGCCTCCCTGCTAACAACTCAAAACATTCTCTCAGCACTCAAACAATGTTCTCACATTACCAGACTGTCACAACGGCATTAAGGTAATTTCAGAGAGCCATTACATTAACTGCTATTTACATCTGAAGTGTGTAGCGAGAACTCGCGGACATTAACATGGACAAGAAGATCATTTTATTCCACAGGTGAATGTCATATTCCGTTGCACATGGTACATGACCTGTATTTGTCAAAGTGGTGTTGCAGGACAGACCGTACTGTACACTGTGCAAAGACAGCAAACATTATAAGGGACAATATCCTATGAACCACCTGAAGGGCAGTTATTTCCTGTTCGGTCTGTACTCGTTAGCAAGGCTAGAAGAAATTAATCACCACCCATGTGACACATCTCGGCCAAGCAGAATGTATTTATTTGAATCAGAATGCATTTTCATTAGGTGGTTGATTATTTTTCCATGCTGTGGTATAATGTAATGTAACACATACATACAACACTACAAATATAACAGCATAAAATCCCTCTACATTGTTGTAGCATGCAAATCCATGGGCTAGTACGAAAAGCTGAATTTCCTGACGAATCTCCTTGTAATAACACTATGAGGTAAGGTCTTGAATAAGTACTTACACATATATTTATGTAGTAAGATAACATAAAAACAATTGATATGCATGCCTAATGTATGTAGTAATAGGCAGGTAATAGAATCTTCTGGCAATTTGAGAACTTCAAAGGCTGCCAATTGCAGAACATTTGTATCTCTATATCTACAAAGATAGGCGTAGGCTACAAGCATTCATACAAGGATTTACAATATAAAACCATTAAGTCTAGGACTGAACTCAAGGTTCAAAGAAATGACATATATGACAAAGAAAGACAAATACTCAAGACAAGAGTTGGCAAAAACACATATTTGTTTCCTAATATTATATATATTCTAAGAATACACACACACACATTATGAGTACCTCAAGGGGACAAAGACAATGCCTTGGGAATCAAATCTTGTAAACCCATTTCAACAGAAAGGTCTGAGATACCAAAGGAGATCTGCTAGCATACAATTCCAACCTGCGAGTGAGAGATTAAACTACAGGAAAGGAAAAGGGGTGCCTCTTTTAATGTTATAAAATGAATACAGAACCTAAACTAGAGTAAAACACCCCCAAAATGCTGGCGGCTCCTATGAAGCATGCCCTGTCTGCACTTGAGGAATATCCCAGCATTCACCTCCCCCTCTATTAAACAAAAACATATTCTTGTTCTTAAAAGGTAGTTACCTGCATCATGCTTTAATAGAGTAATTATGAAGGGGGTGGGGGGGGGGGGGCAATCCACGCCATTGTTCCCTCTCCCTTCCCCTGGGGCAAGCAACTGTGACTCTGCTATTGAGCTGCCCCAGTCTGCCCAAACCTGGAAACAGACTTCTCCTCTCCTGGTTTCAGCGTATGAAAGACTGGCAGCTCGGCCTGGCACAGCGCCACCCCCAGTCTGTCTGACTTCACAATGGGCCATCCCGTAAAACAATACAGCCCCAGGAACAACAGCTCTTTACAGCGAGGGGACACACAATCCCCCCGCAGTGATGATATGACAACCCGGCGCTGAATAGCACACAGACAGCCTCAAAATGGCACCATAAAAAAAGACAAATTTCTCCTTTGTTAAGATACTCCACCTGTCCCTGTTGGTCTCCCAGTGTGACGGGTAACCTGTTGATGCAAGCATGGGCGCATTCCACTATCCGCGCTCTCTCCCTCGCACATACACACACAGGCTTGCACGCACACACACACGCACATGCAAATATACACTGAAACACGGGCGCATACGCAAATATAAACAGAACACATACTGTACACAGAGTAACCAAGACTTGCTGTTGGTCAAGATATAAAGGTCATATTTCTCAGTAACCTATTTCTAGTCCACTGTATAAAACCATTATTAAGGAGTCAAACAATGTGGAATTTCCCAAAGCCACAATAAGTCTGCAGAGAGAGGTCACAGACAGTATTAAGGCAGAGAGGGATACAGAAACAAGTGTAAGGCACAGAAGTCCCCAGAAACAGGCTTCAGACAGAGAATGTTACAGATCCAGGTTTCAGGCAAACAGGGCTACAGAAACATGTTTCCGGCAGACACTTACACAGACAGCTTCAGACAGAATGGTAGCCACGGACACTCTTAAAATAGATCGATTACATTAATGGCATTTGGCAGACGCTCTTATCCAGAGCGACGTACAGTTGATTAGACTAAGCAGGAGACAATCCTCCCCTGGAGAAACGCAAGGTTAAGGGCCTTGCTCATGGGCCCAATGGCTGTGCGGATCTTATTGTGGCTACACCGGGGATCGAACCACCGACCCTGCGGGTCCCAGTCATTTACCTTAACCACTACACTACAGGCCACCCCTGATAGATAGAGATAAGCCCACAGCCCCTGCTGTGCATAAAGCCAAACTGTGGACTGCAAGCAAAGCATATTGTGTGCAAACATAGAGAAATATAGTTTTATTGAAATTACAAGGTCTTGTTGAGTTTGTGTCTAAACACTGGATAGTAAAAATGTAGCATTATATGCAATGCCATTGCAATTTGATGATGTCCAGACTCACTGTCTGAAAAGTGGCTTTAACAAAAATAAAACTGTTATAGCTCCACAGAGCTTGGATAATATACTTAAGGCTACAGCAGGCGACAGGGGATACTGTCCAATACAGCAGGCATGGCCTACAATGCAAGCCTGGATGTGCACTGTGTTGGTTTGCCCCTATTTTCTGAATAACAGGATACACATACATAACATGCAGAGAGAGAGAGAAAGAGAGAGAGAGAGAGAGAGAGAGAGAGAGAGAGAGAGAGAAATAGAGGAAGAGAGAGAGAATACAGTATTAGACTTAATATTGAAAATCCATGAAATGGCTCCAGTCACTCAGTCAGATGAATGGAGACTTGGGCACTTACATGAAGCGAACCTAAATCTACGTCATTCTGAGATGAAATATCTTGTTGCACTCATCAAAAGCAGAACTTGACTTTCACAAGCCCCCAGGAAACGGACGCATCAGGAGCGAGGGGCGAACCTGTCGAGATCCTCATCAGCCGCGGCTGGTTTAGCCCAAAGCCGCACTCTCAGAGCGAACGCGCGTGCATCTGCTACATTAGAGTTTATGACACATTACTACACAGAGTTTATGACACATTACTACACAGCAGATAAGATCCCTGCGCAGATACTGTCACCTTGCCCCAGCAAAGGTCAGCTAATGACAGGAAAGTACAGGGGAGAGGCATTAACAGCTTAAAAATACAACAAGTGTCTCAATGGGAGTCCAAAATAACTGACAAAGAGGCTTCAAGGTAACTGTTGTTAAGTTCTGCTTTTGACTGAAAAAATGTAGTGAGGTGGATCCATACTTTAAAAACCAAAGCTTAAAATTTTGGGGCCACTTTTAGATGTGAGAAATGTTGTCAGTTATTCATTTTACCTCACAGACAAACAGGCTTCAGCAACCAAATGGGAAAAGACTGGGCAATACAGATTGTTGCTAACATGATGAAGGGTCCTAAAGCTACGCAATAACTACATTCTCAGACGTAATGATGGAGGACAACACCAACCAACACAGGCTTCACAATCGCTCTGTCAACACACATTTCAGATGTGACTTTACCTTGACATTCTCAAGTCATGTGAATTTAATTTTAAACAATTTATAAAAAATAACATTTCATAGAAAAACATTTGTCAGGGCTCATCACAGATGACATTCACTCACTAAATAATAATCATCTCCGTGACTGATGTTGACTGAAAATATTTTTTAAACATATAATGATATAGGCCTAGGTGACAGATTCTTTTAAAGCGTTGATGTTTTCTAATCATAGCGCTCACTGCTCTGATGATTCAGAGACATGGTAATATGGCATTTTACCAATTGCATATGAATAGATTCCTTTTTTCTAATGTTTCAGAAGACACCTGCTGAGAGAGGGGAGGAGAATGAGCCAACAGTGCCCAGAGGTAAATATTATCAATGTTCCTGTTTTTTCAGCTGAGAAAAAAAAAAACATTACCAGGAAAGCCCAGTACTGCAGCTATGACAAGGACTCTGCTGATTGGTTTCACATTGTACTCATATCCTGTCCCACTAATTATGGTGTGCCTGTGTGTGTGTGATGGGTTCCTTTTCTTTGGTTGAAAAAATAATACTACCACTATCAAAGGTCAAGTAAGGCACACACACACACACACACACACACACACAAATGCCACCGTTACAGGCTGTAGTTCTGCACCAGGATCAATAGAGTTGGATGCACCCATTGAGGCTAATGAAAGAAAGCATTATAAAGGTGTTGTTCTTCAATACACTCCTCCAACCTCCTCTACAAACCACTACATCCATTAAGAGAGACTGATCACTGTGAGCCTCAGACAGACAGATACAACTAACTTCTCTATGAAGGCTCCCCCATCTCTGCTTGCCCATTCCCAAAGTGTTGGGCCATTGTTGGGTCATCAATGTGTCCAACAACTGCACCGTAACACTCACCACAACCCACAGTTCCAGATACTGCATTTAAAAAATATAAAATACATGACACCATTTGGAACTGATTGCTAAGGGCCAGAGTAAGGTCATCACACATAAGATTAAAAAAACTTTGTTAAAAACAGAAACTCATCTACAGAAGCTTATCTTTCTTTCAGAAAAGACTGCGTCACCTGGCCAGTGGAACCCAATAATTCGGTTCTTTTCACACTGTGCAAAGATGAAACGGCAGATCACAGCAGCACGATGGCCATGCACGAACACCTTAAAAGAAAGGATCCAGGAGCTCTGATGCTAGGTTATCTAGCTTGCTATTGTTATGCATATGTAGCTCTGCAACATTATCAACATTGCTATTCTCAGACATGTCCTTGAATAAGCTGTATTCAATTATAGCGGGTTGTGTGGTTTTAGTGAAATTAACCAAAAACCCACGCATGTCTGAAATCTAGCTAGAGCTCTCCTATTAATGTAAATACAGCCATGATAATTGTTGGAATTGGACTGGACTGTTGTCATTATCATAACACCACAGTTGCACTAACGTTACAAAGCCCTATTTCCACTGCTGAGTTCTGACGGCTCCAGCCACTTAACGTTATGCATACTGGTAGCAATATTAGGCTACTGTGTAACTCCGCAAAACTTTGACCACAGTTTTACATTCCATTAATGGCATCAGCGATCAAGCGTTTTGTAAGACCAACAAAAGGCAACATCATCAGCTGTTATAATTCTCAATGTAAATATGGATATGCCGTTTCAAAATCTAGTCTAAATAAACCAGTTGTAAGGTTAGTTTAATAACGTCTCTGATGTTACTTTGCCTATGTGCCGTCTTTGCAGTGGTAATGGCAGACGTTCAAAGTCATAACGTGCGCAACATGTGTAATCTAACTAGCGTGCAATTAATGAGTCACAGTCGAAATATAAATAACTAAATAAATATGTTCATTCAACAAATTTGAGTCCAAGTCCAACGTTTACCATAGCCCTAATAAACACGTAGCCTAATGAACGAGTAGCCATGTGCACACTGCGTAGTGCACAGACGAACACAAATCCAAGCATCGGCAAGTAATCTGTAATCATAGTGCAGCCCCTCCATCAGATAATCTCGTTAATTTGTTTAAGTATACATAGATAGATTGTATATAATGAAAAACAATGTCATAGTAACTGGTGGGTGTTATTTCAAGAGAAGTCAATACATTAACATTATTCTAGCATTGCACAAGAACTAAATCACATCCTCAGAAGCAATGCTGGAGGGCAACACCACGGAGTACAAGGAGAAGAACAAAACCCAGCTTAAGGAAATGAAACATACAAGTTAGCTTTCTGGTCGATGCCAGGTGTTCCTTGGAAAAGGGCGTTAACAAAAGCAACTAAAAAAACAAGTGAAGTTACAGAAGCTAATGAAAAATGATTTTGCTTCCGTGTCGACGTGGGTCCAAGGCACTTGGGATGATATGGCAGAATCAATTTTGAAAGCCTTTCTTATAATGACATATCCAAGAAGGAGTAAAAAACAAAAGCGGCCGATGCCAGCTATGACAACAACGAGCACAGGCTTTAAAACTACGCTGGATGGAAACTCATCTGCCCAGATGTGGTTCTCCATCCCACAGAGCAGGGGTTTGAGCGGATTGATTTCAGTTTGAGTTTGAGAGTGGTGGCGGGAGACTGGACCAGGGTAGCAGTATCACTGTCAGGCAGTTCTAAGCACATCCAATACGATGCACATCTGCCTTCACACACAAAACTGCCTGACTGAATAAGCACAATGCAATGAGTGCTGAGCTTGAGTACAACTTGAACATTTCTATTCTACTTCAGATGAGATGAAACAATTAACAGAAAAGCTCAAAATGGTGGTCTGTGTTAGTAATGCCCCCCCCCCACCCCCCACCACCTTCAATTTCCTTTATGCATTTTAAGCCACTCATTTCCTCTGCACACCCACACAAGCCTGACCGGCCATGTGAATGCCTTCAGTGTGAATGAAGAAGAAGTGCCTCGGAGGGGTAAGACTGCCTCTTCCACCCATTCTGGTGCCTTTCATTCAGCCTTTCTGTGGCGTGCAACTTTTTCATTCAACTGCAAACAGCGCAGGCCCTGAGATTTAATCGTGTTTGGTTTGGTTTGCTAAATATGAACAAGTGCCCTTCTGTGTGGTCATCCCCAGGTGACCGGGCTATCCGCATGGCCCTTCACCCCCACACCTGTACCCCCCCGCCTGATGGGACGGGCTAGGTCAAGGCTCATTCGGTGTGGGTGTTCCCCGTGGTCATCTTTCGGAGGGCTACCTGCCACTGGCCGGGGGTTCTGTGACCCCCAACAGAGTCGGTTGGCTCCTGAGACTCCTGTTGTGACTCGAGAGGGAGGAATATGGCTAAAATGGTGCCATTCTCCGGTGCACAATCACCCATGCTCCCATGGGAACCCAACAGGCACTCCATTATGCGTCTCCAGTGAGTGGGACCCTGGTGGACAGGTGTCCAGGTGCCTGGGGTGTGTGTGGGGAGGGGAAACCTGCAGTCCAACCCACATCAATCCCACCTTTCAGTGAAAGGGCTCCCTCCACGCTCTCCCTCCACGCTCTCCCATACCCTTCTGGGCCATTGTCAATCGAGCAGAGACGAGGGAGGGTCCGGCCCACCCCGAGGGGGTCACCGGCCACAGGTCACTCCATGGAGAATCACTGCCCAAAATCACCAAGAGACCCCCCACAGGAGCATTGCCCCAAGCCAAAAACAGCCAATATAGCCCCCCATCTGTCCTAAATCCTAGTAGACTATGTGAATTTCAAACCAAAAGTACCTTGTACGTTTGTTGATTTTACTTTTAGAAATTGCAAGGTCATGATTTTTGATGGGTGCGCGTTTGTTAACTCTCTGTGACGTCACCATAATACAATTCTTTCAGAATTGGCCAGTTAGGGATATGAATGGGCACAGACATTTTATTTTCAATTTTGTGTAACCTCAGAAACAATAGCCACCCCACATTCATCATCTGCCCATGACCAAGTGTCCCAGGCCAGTGATTTAAAACCTCCACAACCACCAATCCGCTCCCCCTCCCTCAGACACAAGCTCATTGTGAGACCACTGACAGAAACAACAAGCTCTTCAAAAACACCCAAGGGGACACTCTATTCTCCATTCAATCAATTCACCACCCATGAAATGCGTGAGAGCTGCCACCGATTCACACATTACTGCACGGCTGTGAGCAGCACAGCCTTCTGGGTGACAGGAGGACTCTAGCCAGGCTCCCATGACGCTGTCCCCAACTCTGTAAAGCAGACATCTCTCTTATCCCCGGACCCCTCCACACACAATCTCTGCGATTTTACGATTTTACATCCATGCTAAATGTAGTGAACGGGCAGCCTTTTCATTACGGACCACGGTCGAATGACGATGATTAATCAATAAGCAAGTTGAGTCACGGACGGAAATGCAACGTTATTCATGTCGCGGAGGCTAAAATCTAGCCTGCCGTTTTTAGCATTGAGTTGTATATGTTTGGTGTTGGGTTGAGTTACATTGCCAGAGAGAGGAAAAGTCGTATCACCAGAGGCCCTTCTGCAAAAGGTTTAGCGATGGTAAAAGATAGTCCTTCACACTCTTCACAGACGCACGTCTGCTTATCTCTAAGGAAAACCACATGAAAATAACGCCAATTCTGCCAGTGGCAAGAGCAGGAACAGACTGCTACCCCCTCCACACACATCCCTTTGTCCAGCTAGGAAACATTATGTGCGACTTGTGTCTCAGATTGTGTGGGAAAAAGGTTTTTTTTATTCAGCAGTATGACGGAGACACTTGTCTCAATAATTAGAAGGGGTACATCACCATTCAGTGTATTTACACTTGTCTAACATAGGTAGTACGGAAGCACAGGAGAGCACACAGGGCCTTCGAATGAACACACTTAGTCTCAGATTAACAGCAATTACAGCAACACTGACAGATAAGTCTTAAAATATCATGGAACAGAGTGAAGGACTGGCTCATTTTCACATTGTACAGTGAAAAATTGAGAAATACGAAGGGAGGAAGGGGGGAAGGGAGGGAGGGAGGGAGAGACGCTCCTTGCATTCTGCCTCCACAACATTTGAAAGTCTGCTGAAGAAACTAATAATTCACCGAGCTCCTCTGGAACAGCGCTGCAAGGCATACTGGTCCAGGTGACGGAGAGTTCAGAAACGCTCGGTATTGTGTTTCCACGGCTGTGTGTAAGGTGAACTGGTTTAATTTGGGCATACATCACCCGTACAGTAATGTGTGTGATTGTATGTGTGAATGCGTGTTACTGCACGTCACAACTGGACCCAACCAAATAATTCAGAACATTTTCAGTCCTTTATAACGCCCTGTAAGTATACAGAAGCTTAAATTCAGGAGAAACCGTGCAATCCAGACTTGTACTGGTTGAGGTCAAGCCATTTGAAGGAAAACGATTCAATTTTACAGTTAACTAAAAAAACTAAGTGCAGACTTCACATCCAGACAATGGAGAGAATGTACCCTTTCCCAAAACCCCCCTACACTGTCAGCTAACTACATAAACATACAATCAGATGAATAGATCAAATTCAAAAGCTTTTTCTGCCTGTGACTAAGAAAAAAAACTGACGTCAGAACAGTTCTGGAATTGGCACTCGAGGATGACTCACTGTAAACTTGCTAATGGCTTTAGTACTGAGAATTACTAATTCTGAGAGATTCTATTTTTCCACTAATGATGATGTATTTATTCAATGTCATCTTGCATTTATTAATTTAATTTTTAACAAAGGTTATTGAACTTTTCCTGAGATATTTTTACAGAGAGGATCACTGTGAATGATATGACCAGGTACACAGAGTAAAAGGGTAAATAGTCAGATAGAATGCATTGCCTTTCATTGTAGATTAATAGCTAAATGTCTGAAATACTAACAATAATAAACAGTCCACCTTACCAGCGTGACAAGCCACTGAAAAGACAAAACGGTCAAAATGTCTGAGCTGTCTAACTATATTTGTCCAACATTTCTGGTATGTGGGGTTTTTTTTCATGTTTCTTCTTTCTCAAGCCAACAATTACAGGAGCAATTTCATCAGTATGGAATTCAAAAAATTACTTCAGTGAAGGAGAAGGGGAAATGGAGAGAGAGAGAGAGAGAGAGAGAGGTAGGGAGAGAGAGAAAGGGAGACAAAGAGAGACAGACGGAGTGAGAAAGAGAGTAAGAGGGAGAGAGGGGGGCTCTGGGAAGGTGGCCTGTCTGCTGGAGCGTTTCCAGTGCGCCCTCGTTCTCGTTCTCCACTCAGTGTTCCGCAGCACTCCCCTCACAAGCCTGGACAAGCCCGAGTCAGGTACAGGTAAAGATGGCCACCTGCGACTCTGCCCGCAGCGTATCAGAGCCAGGAGCAGAATACCCAGCTGGCTCGCCGTCTGAGAGAGGGAGGATTTACAACCAGCCAGGACTCAGGAGTTTGGACACACGTTAAATCATACGCACAATATATGACATTAAGCATGTCCTCTAGACAGCACTGAAATGGCATGCGAAATGTCTCTATATATCAGTCATATTAGATGCAATGATCCACCGACCTCAAGTATAACATGCACATATTACCACCCCAGTAATACTTAGAATGGTTCTGCATATAAAGTTTAAACAAATCATTTTCCGATGTTCATATCACTACATGGGGTTTTTGAAGCCAATGTTTTGTAACACAGATATTCCATATTGCAGTCTGATCAAACTTTCACAATTTGAATGAATAATGGGCGATATCTATTGCAAGAAACAATAAGTCTAAGTATCCGTAGTATTTTTAGTGATTGGTAGTAAGCATGGGCACATATACCAAAAAATTATAGGTGTGGAATTGAGAGCAGGAAGAAGGGACTATAGAACTCATCACACTGAAACACATAGCTTATAGTGAGCCAAAAATTTTTTAACTAGTCAGAACTAATTCCTTCAGAGAGGACATTGTTTTGGGGAAAACACACCACCACCACCCCCCCTCCAACCTGTTTATCCAGTGTGAACAATACTGTCGGCAGTGCGAAGCACCTGCCACTTCCTGGTTCACAGACTCCCATTTGGAGTCGTTACATAAACAAACGTGACTCGATTAGCTCAGTTGTTGACAGGGGCGCGTTCCTGAGTCTCATCTCTTCTTACACGACAGAGGCACCAGGGAGACTCGGTGTTCAGTTTGGCCAGAAGGATACTGACTACGCTACGCTACAGACTGAATGGCCCTTTTGTGTTGTTACTAAGCATTTCAAATTTTATTAAAGTAAACAGACCACTCAACAACCAAAAGACTTGGAAGTCCCCTGGACTAGCACAGTATGTACAGGGGTTGTACCCAGGACAGGGACTGCTAAAAACAACATGCAGGAATGAAACAAAAGACATTGTCAGAATTCCTAGCGCAAGCACAAATGCTGATGTCAAACCAATCAAGCCTAACTACAAAATGATGGTCTACCAGTGTCAACTTCTGACATGGGGTAGGGTTCTGCTCAAAATGAGATACAGCATTCAATAAATCATTCAAATGTGAGGTCAAAGGATGACCGGAGGGACACGTGTAAAAACATTTAAGATAAGAGTTGGGAATTAAAGATAAAACTTCTGCAGGTAACTCAGAAGACAAGATGGAGAGACAGAGGGGCAGAAACTGACATCTATCTTCCTGAAGCTGATGACCTTTGACCCCAGGTACTTCTCTGAATGCTGGACCACGCTACTTAAAAAAAAAAAAAAGTTGTTGAACAAGAACTGAAGTTAAATTTCCAAAGTGGGGAGGTAGTTTTCACACAAGCCGGTATCACTGATGTTTTCAAGTTTTTTGAAAAACAACCAATTCCAGTCTGCCTTAATATAAAAAAGTGTTAAATGATTGTAATTTAGGGAGGTGTTTCCCCAGGATTCGGCAAGCAAGAAATCCTACTTCTGTTTGTGCTGAAGCCACAACCATTGTACCAGTGCTTAGAATCACCAGAGAACCATCTTAGAACAGTTGCAAGGACTTGCCTGTTGCCTTCTGCTCACTATAACCCTGATTTAAAGTCCTCGGCTTCAACGCAAGGCAATTACGTTTTGATCACAATGTAAAAGCATAGCTTGGGGCTATATAGCACATTATACAATGGTGCCTAAACAGCATTAAGTCCTACCATCCTATGACATTCCAGGAACTAGAGATAAGAATATATTGTACTAAACCATGTAGCCCTGTTCCTTCAATTAGACTAGAGTATGCTTTGTTAGATTTTTCTGAAATGTGTCTTGCATCCAAAGCCATATTGCCTTTCACATACACACACATTGATACGGCAAAATAAGACAAAATGTACAAACAGTCTTAGTTGTAGATGAATAATAGATGAAAAATACACAGGTGCCCATCTTAACGGCACTAGCCCCACATCAGATTGCCATAATTACATTGCATTTCCCCCAGCCAATTCCACTTGCCCATGACCTATCCTGACCCCGTCTTATTGTTTAGCAGCTCGATAGACTGAGGAATGAATAAATCACTTGAGCCGCTTCACTCAAACCTGTACGACCCTGAACCATCCAGCAGATGACCTGACCTGACATTCTCCAAATAAAACAGGTGATGATGAAATCCCACCAGTTAGACTTAAGATACTTTTTGTCTATTGAAGTGTTTCACCTACTGGACAACCTTACTTCCAAGTTGTACGGAAAGAGAATAATGAGTCAACCGATGAGGAAACCCTAGCTTGGTCCACCCAAATGAGGCATGAAAGGTCTGAAAAATTTTGGCAAGCTTCTGTACTCATGAGATCTGTTGGGCAGCCAAGCTCAACGGTCAAAGCTCTGAGCTACGGCCTTATCAGGAAGCTCAGGTCTGTGGGCCTCATGGTCAGAACAGTACGATCTCTCGGATGGCATGGGATGATCCCAGCTGCCGTAGGGTGATCTCTGTCAAATGAGCATTAATGACTCAATCAATGAGGAAATCCAAGCTTGTTTTCAAACATTTAACCCAGCGACAGCATCTGGTTTGACGTACCAAGCATTGATCTGTCCCTTAGAAACAACAGGGAGTGACTGGATAGCTGATCTTGTTAAGGTACTGTTCTCATGTGTTGATGGGCCCCGCAGTCTGCTATCAAATCTGGACAGTCCCAGTGCCAAATGTGGCCAAACATATGAACACAACTGTGTATTCCAACTTATGGCAAAAACATGAATAAAAAGGAAAAAAAAGAACTCCTTTGAACTTGTAACGTGTATCATATTGAATGTGTATGATCCATCAACCAAATATGTTTCCCTACATTCAAAACAAAAATACAAATGCTTTTTTTCTCCAGGCAAATTCATTTTGTTCACATTCTGACTGATTCTGTAAGATAGTTTATCGCAGAATGACCCTATGTGCCCTGTCAAACCAGTTGCATGTACCACAGGAAAATCTATGTTTATGAAAACATGGCCGCCCTCCCCTCCCTCCTGTAAAAACACTCTCTTTAATCTCTGGCCGGGGGATGCGTGGGACACGGGGAAGCTTGCCCAGGAAGCTTTGTCTGGGGGCCCCAACATTTCCTTCATAACGTTGACAGTGACAGTGCTGACTGAATCCCCCACCCCTCTCTCTCACAACATATTTCATGCACTTTTCCATCATAATAAATCAAACGGATCACTTTTTCAGATCCATTGATCTCACTGGAGCAGGCAAGATTACACAGAGCTGGCTAATTATCTAAAAAATAAGATTACCCTGCTGTAACATGCCAGCTTGACAAGTCTGAAAATGGAGCTGGTCTAGCTGGGTATGATCTGTTCAATCAGCATGGCCAAGCTGGTCATAAAGCTGGTCTAGCTGGCTATGAGCTGATCAACCAGCATGGCCAAGCTGATCATAAAGCTGGTCTAGCTGGGTATGAGCTGGTCAATCAGCATGGCCAAGCTGATCATAAAGCTGGTCTAGCTGGCTATGAGCTGGTCAATCAGCATGGCCAAGCTGATCATAAAGCTGGTCTAGCTGGCTATGAGCTGGTCAACCAACCACCATCTGTTCCAACCATGGTCAAGCTGGAAGCTGGTCTGAAATGGTCAACTTCCTACCAGCTGTTTAAAAAACCTAGCTTGGGCTGTTTTTTCAGCAGGGCTGTGTATGTTATGAGAGGTGGAGCACTCACATTCCCCCAACTTCCTGCTCGTGTCTCCTGAACTTGC